>NW_007245665.1:148400-180048 GCF_000164805.1 Carlito syrichta | reverse complement strand
AAAAAAAAAAAAAAAAAAGAAATGTGCAGATCTGCGATGTCCCCCTCCCCCTGCAGTGTGTATCATTTCTCTTATTCTGGAAAGGCATACTCGGGTCCTTGCAGAACTTTGCTGATGAACAATATCCTATACATATTGGAGGCAGATCATCTGGAAACTCCCCCCCAAAAAATTTGTTCCTCCTCAATGTCAGATGCCCACAGCATCACCCACCAGGATGGGAAAGACAGCATGTTCAGCTTCCACGTGACTACTTCGCTTCGTCCCTACATCTCAGCTCCCAAGCCACCCCCAGCAAACACCGTGTCTCTCAGAACCTATAACCTGTCCCTGCTGGATAGGACTGAAGCCGCTTGTAGTGTATGAGGGTTAATTTTGTGTGTCAACTTGACTGGGCCACAGGGTGCCCAGATATTTAATCAAATTTTACTCTGGCTGTATCTGGACGTGGTAAGTGCTCCATGAGAAGTTTTTAAATGAATGGTTGGATAAAGAGATGGATGGATAGAGGATAAATGGATGGATGGAAGGAAGGAAGGAAGGATGGATGGATGGATAAAGAGAGGAATGGATGAATAATTGGATAAAGGGATGGGTGTATGGATGAATGAATGGGTGAATGCATGGATGGCTAAAGGGATAAATTAATGGGTGAAGAGCAGGGTGAGAGGCTCCGTGAATTTGGTTACTTTTTACTCTTGTTCTTTTCTCTTTTTTTTTTTTTTCATACTTTGGGGTTTCAAATCAATGCACTGGGATCTCCAGTCGGCCTAGTTGGTACCTGACAACAAAAAGTGATTTTCATGCATGTGTCCTGCTGAACACCTGTGCAAGTGCCTAGGTTTGTAGCACAAAATGAAGGTAGAGAAACAGTGGACAAAGACCAGACATGTGCCGAGTTCTAGTGTTTTCACAATCTTTACCAAGTGAGCACAGAATCTGGAAATCTCTGGTGTAGACCTTCAGAGTCAGGCAGGCTGGTAAGAGGCCTTTCAGCAACTGAGTTTTTCTGAGGCTTCCCTGACCCTCCTGCCTATCAGGAGTTAATTTTGAGAGAGCCCCCCATCTTAAATTTTCCCAGTAGCAGGAATATTGTTCAGAGTCCGTCTTAGACTTATCCTGATCTACCAGCCAGCCCATGAGCTCACTTCCGGCGACCCTTTGTTTTCCAGCATAATTGCAGACTAAGTTGAACCACAGAGATGGTTTTCTAGGCCACAAAAATCCTAAATAAAGTCTAGACAAAATTTAATGGCCTTAGCCATCTTTGATGAAAGCATTCAGATACAGATGCACATGACTATACTTTTGAATAGGAAATTCTGCCTCAGTTTAACCCTGTGGTAACTCAGTGTGAACCTTAGAAACATGATTTGTTTGAGCACTGCCCCAATGCCACCCTCAGGCTATGTGACAGTGTGCAGGGCCGCTTTCCCAACACACAGGTGGCCAGGAACTTTTGGGTTCTTCATCCACATTGGAGGAACTGAGGTTCTCATCTCTTATTGCAGCCTGAGGTCCAAATGGACCTACTTTGCTCTGTTCTGATTGCATCCAAAGCAGTTTGCAGCCTTTGATGGAAATATAGCAAAGGTCAAAGTCTTTTTAACAATTAATTATGTATTGTTAACATTTCACTGGAAGATGATATAGATGATATCCTTACACAAGAGATAGCCCTTCCTCAGCATTTTACAGACAATCATGAAATTTTCACCTGCATGCCACTCACATACCAGTGGACACCAGGATCAAGGATACAATCTATTTCTCTCCAACTCTTATACCCATCATTAAAATAACTGGGTGACCTTCTCGTTCCAGCAGTTTACTACCAAATGCCAGCAATATCTCCATAGAAACCATGGTAAAATATTCAAGGGTTGATCATTTTGAGTTGGATTTTTTAACTAATGTGGCAGGTATAAAAAAAACCCAAGATAGTCAATTTTACAAAAATTCACACAGTAAACACAAAACATAATTATAACCATTTGCCTAACTATCATTTCAGAAGAAACAAAAATGGTGCCTAGAAAGAAAAGGTAAGTTGAAAAGTAATCTAATGGATGTGATAGCCAAAGCAGAGGTCAGAGAGTGGCAGGGTCAAGAGTCAAAAAAAAATGAGCAGTAAAGAGACAAGACCCTCCCCTAGAGCTTCCAGGAGGAACACAGCCCTGCTGGTCTGTTTTGGACAAAAGCCAAAGTCTTAAACAGGCTCGGAGTGAGAGCTGAAGAAACTCTAATACATCAAAAATGCATACACACACACACACACACACACACACACACACACACACACACACACACACACAGCCATCAGCAGGTGGACACTGTGACCTCTAGTTTACTTGTTCAGGAATTTTTGACCATACACTTTTTCGTTTGACCCTATATCCAGATGGCTGTAATCCCTGGATGTGTCATGTTCAGGGAACCTGAGCCCATTCACAAAATATAACCACTGGTTCATCCCACAAGCATCCATTGAGTGTTTATTCTAGGAGATGAAATCATTGCACAGAAAGCATTCCTGCATCATGAGACTTGTGTTCTAGCAGGAAGGACAAAAAAAGGCGAAACATAAACAGACGAGTGTAACAAACGAAGTGACCAGATAGCAATACATGCTCTGAAAGATCATTAAAAAGTGCGGGAGGAGAGAGAGAGGCTCAGATAGGCAGGACTTCCCCGGGAAGGTGGCAGTCCACAGAGATCATACTGCCCATGGGGATGGAGCAGCTCTGAGTATCTAAGGGAAGAGTTTCCAAGATGAGGGAACAGCCAGTGCACTCCAGGACCATAGAGAAGGTGGGTGTAGCTGCAGCAGGACAAATGGGGGGAACGGTATGGGGAAAGTGAGGCAGAGGGAAGAGCAACTGAGTCACAAGGCCTTCGCTGGCACACAGGGACTTGGGCCACACACTTGGACAGCCATGTGCAGACTGAAGGCACAAGTGCGGGCTCTAAATGCAAACAGGGCCCTTCCTTCCCCCAGTACCCCTCCACCTGCCCTCACCTCTCATCCAACCAGGAGCAGAGGTGCAGGCCAGGCAGGCAGAACTTCCAGCTATTTGGACAGCATAGTGTCTGGGGACAGGGCTGGTGGCTCCTTTGCTGCCAGCCGTTTTCCCTGCCCCCACCTCACACAGTGCTCCTAAGTCCATCTGATGATCAACCAACCTCAACCTCAGAGGCCCTGGGGAGACTCAAGCCCATGGGGAGAGAATTCATGGAGCAAAAACTCACAGGATGGTGGAGCTCAGGCCTGCTCCCTCTCCCTAAGAAGGGGCCTGAACTGTTGGGATTAGGAGCTAGGGGAGAGTTAGGAAGAAAAGAAGGCTGGAGTGGGGAAATAGAAGAGAAGCTGAGTGGGACTCAAGAAACTCAGCTGAATTCAGCACTGGGGTTGGATGGTCCCTGAGGGACTGCAAGACTAAGGGCTAGGTGGGTGTCAGTCTTCCCTCCTTACCCAGGTCTTCACTTCCAAGGGGAAATCCCCTCTTCAGTTGCTGCAGGGAGCCAGGGCCCTTGTGCAGGGAAATGAGCCCAAGGACAAATGGAAGGCTACAACTTAACTATTATACTTTTCTACTCTAAGCTACAGGCTGAAAAATTTTACTCTTTCATTCCGAGAAAGTCAAGGAGGACTCCAATGTCACAGGTAATTATGCAACTTAATGTGTTTCATGGAAAAGCCCAAAGATAACACCCGCAGTGTCACCCTCAGGGGATTCTGGAACTTATTGTTCATCTGTTACCAGGTTGCCTGTAGCTAGTGCTATGGTCTTGTCAGTGAGTGGGGAGGAGGACTGTTGGGTAAACTGTCTGTGTCCCCCAAAGACAGACACTGCTGGCCTGACCCCTGGAGTTGCAGTGTGGCCTTATTTGGAAATACAATTGTTGTAGATACCACTAAGAAAAGGTCATCCTGCAGTAGGGTTGGCCCCTAGTCCAACATGACTGGAGTCCTTACAAACATAGAAGAAACAGAGGGGGGAAGCCCTTGTGAAGGCGGAGGAAGAGAGGGCAGAGCAAGGTGTCTGAGAGCCAAGGGACACCAAGGACAGCTGCCACCAAGGGAGCTAAGGAGAGGTAAGAAACATTCTACCCAGAGTCTCAGAAGAAGCATGGCCCCACCTACACCTTGATTCTGGACTTCTGATCTCCAGAACCGTGAGGGATAAGTTCTGTTGTATGAAGCCCACCTGGTTCATGGTACTTTGTCATGGCGCCTCAGGAAACTCACACAAGGACACAAGCTCTTCATTCACAAGACAAAAGTAACTGAATTAATTGAGTGCAGACTTTCTGGAACACTTACTCCTGGGCTGTTAGCGGCCCTGGAGCATCTACAATGGAGAGAAGTTTAGAGCATGGATGGCAGCAGCAGCCAGCCCTTAGGCGGAGCCAGGTGGGCCGTTTGCTGTGGGCACCAGGTTTGGGACTTGGACCAAAAGGATGTCACTGCAGTCACAAAACACCCTTATCTGCACTGAGCTAATGTGGCCATTTTTTGCCTTTTTTTTTTTCTGAGTCAAAGTCTCACTCTGTCACCCAGACTGGAGTTCAGTGACACCATCAGCTCACCTCAGCCTCCACCTCCTGGGATAAGGCAATCCTCCTGCCTTCTGAGAAGCTGGGACTACAGGGGATACTGCCATACCTGGGTATTTTTTTTTTCTTTTTCTGGTAGACGTGAGATCTCACTGTGTTGCCCAGGCTGGTCTCAAACTCCTGGGCTCAAGCAATCCTCCTGCTTCAACCTTCCAAAGTGCTGAGATTACAGGCATGAGCCACCATACCTAGGTTACTTTTAACTGGGACAAAACTTTCAGAATACAAATCACCCAATAACAACAATAAGTATAAAATAAAAACAAACCTAAAAAGGAAGGAGAGCAATATACCCAAAGACTTGTCTAAATTTCAGTACACAATCCCTGAGATGTAAATATTAACCTCCAAATAGCAAACTGTCAAATGCTGAGTTAACCTTGAATATTTACTTATGTATATATTTTGAGTCAGGGGTCTCTGTCGCTTAGCCTGGAGTGCAGTGGCTTGATCACTGCACACTGCAGTGTCACCTCCTGGGCTCAGACAATCCTGCCTCAACCTCCTAAGAAGCTGAAACTACAGGCGTGCACCACCATGTCCAGCTGACTTTTTGTAAAGACAGGGTCTCGCCATGTTGCCCAGGGTTGTCTCAAACTCCTGGGTTCAAGCAGTCCTCTTGCCTTGGCCTCCCAAAGTGCTGGGAATACAGGTGTGAACCACTGCACCCAGACTAGTTTTGAATATTTAAAGGGCATGGACCACTTTCTAGTGAAAGGCAGATGAACAAATCACCAAGACAGACCCACATGGAGTTACTGGGGAGGGACAGATGGCCCATGGGTTCAGAGCTGGGCAGAAGCGTGCAGTGATGGCACGGATGAGGAAAGGATAAATGAAAGGCTGACGTCAACAGCAGTGGCAAGAAAGCAGGGCAGAGGTCCTGAGGACGTCCCACTGGGGCAAAGGAGCCAAGAACACGAGCCCTGCAAGTGCACAAGGATGGCCCCGGGCTACGTATGCCAGGAACACCCGTGACCATGTAACCCCAGGCTCGTGTGAAGGTTATGTCTTAGGGATATCACCACCCACATCAAGTCTCCTGCAAGTTTCCAGGTCAGTTAAATCCAGTTTTCCCAACTCAGCACCTGCATCTAGGCAGCTGAATACAACTGGAAAAATAGCGCCCACCACACTGGTTCATCGCATCACACTCAGGCCAGGACCTCCCCTGCACCCTAGCATGGCTGAGGCCAGCAGCAGCTGCGGAAGAGCTCAGCCTCCTGTCCCTCCTTGCGGCAGGCTCCCGTCCCCACTGCGATCCCCCACCCTCAGCTGAAGATCTCATTCCTTTCACTGCGGAAATGAAAATGAGGACTGAATTTTTTAAATTTGGTACATATACACAATGGAATATTATGCGGCCATGAAGAACAAAATCATGAATTTTGCAGCAACCTGGATGGAATTAGAGTTTATAATATGGAGTGATCTTTCACAGAAACAAAGATCTGAGTATCACATGCTCTCACTCATAAGTGGACCTTGAACAACTACCATAATACTATAAGAAAAGGATTGACAGTGGCAGGAAACTACAGGGAGGGGGGCAGGGAGGGACAGGGAGGTGGGATTAACGGTAGGCAATATCTACCTGGGGAAGGGGGGGGCACACCTCATCAACAAGGGTAACTACTCAATGAATATTTGTATACCTAACCCTTAATTGCACCACACAATTTTAAAATTAAAAGAAGCAAAAAATAAAACAAAAGAAAATGATGATTTGCATTCCTGAGAAAATGAAAGCCGACCACGCCTCTGAATTGACAACCCACGTGCAACCCACTCTGCCTTCAGGCTGGATCCTCAAAGCAGGCTGGATTCTCTGGGTGCCACCGTGCAAGGGACCCTGACTCCCCTTCTCTACCCAGGGACTTCACAGCCCAGCCTCAGCACTGGGACCACCAAGTCTCAAACCCTCCCCCTCCCTTCCCTCTCCACTCCCACCCCTCTGTGCAGGCTTTGCCATTTGCAGCAGCCATAAACCCTTCCCCTCCCCACTCTGGGCCACCGGGCACCTCACCCTACCAGCCAATCTTGGCAAAGCCACATATTTCTCTGCCTGGGCCCCAGATACACCCAAATCTAAGTTCCAGGTCTGATGTTTCCCTAATTTCATGAAGGCACAGGAGATTCTGCTCCTTCCCCTTTCTTTTTCCAATTCCTGGACTCCCAGATGGGCTGCCCAATACTTCCACCCCAACTGGAACATGAAGGACCACCCCTTTCCGCTGCTGCCTCCCCGGGGGCTGCTGCCGGCAGGACCTGGCACCTCAGTCCTTGAAGAGTTCTTTCCATTTCTTTCTACCTGTCTACCATGGCTACTGTAGTCCCCTCCTAACAGATCCTAACACCCTTACCTTCATCCTTTTCAGGTTTCCAGCTCCAAACCTTCCAAACTCAGACGCAAACATTGAGAAACCCCGGGCTTCCCCTCTGTGTTCACAGAAGGACCACAACTGACACATTATGTGGTCACACTCCCGGCTTACCAATTGCGTCCTCCCTGGGGTGTTTCCTGAGGGGTCATTTACCAGCATCCCCAGGAGAAAGGAGAGCGGGAAGCAGGTGGAGAAAGCTGGGCAGAGCAGGACTGAATGCATCAGGAAGACAGCGACGGGTCAGCCAATGGGTCCATTTCACCTCTTCTGTCTTCATGGCTCATTTTGACTCTAGAATGATCCACAGCGTTTTTGTGAATTGGTGAAAGTTTTCATGTGTCTTCTCTAAATCCCCCTGCCCGGGCAAATTCTCATGAAAGAATTCTTCATCTCGTTTCTCTCTTGGTTTCCACTGGTCACCTTAGATATAGATAGAAAGCTGGCCTGTCACAAGGCCTGGAGAAGAACCCATCCGTGTGACCCCAGATGAGCTAGGCCCCTGCTCCCAGGTGCAGGAGAAGAAAACAGGAGAGGTGGACAGGGGCTTCTACCTTGCTGTTTCCCATGGTACTTTCGTCACTAGTGGGAGGTGATGAATATATTGATTACTGGTGGGCCTTTCCACCCTACCCACGTCAGGGGGATGTGGCAGAGATAATAAGATAATATCAGGTTGAGCGCAGTGGCTGACACCTATAATCCCAGCACTTTGGAAGGTCGAGATGGGAGAATTGCTTGAGTCCAAGAGTTCAAGACCAACCCGGCAGCATAGCGAGACCTCATCTCTACAACAAATCAAAAAACTAGCCAGGCATGGTATAGTGGTACATGCCTGTAGTTCCAGCTACTCGGGAGACTGAGGCAGAGGGATCAACTGAGCCCAGGAGGTCGAGGCTGAGGTGAGTGATGATCATGCCACTGCACTCCAGTCTGGGCAGCAGAGTTAGAGCCAATTCAATAATTGTAATAATATTGAAAGGAAGCTCTGTTTTCCCAAAGAGAAAAAATCTTCCCTCGACTTACTGGTCTTTGTTTGTAGCTGCAGCAAAAAAAGAAAAACTTGCAATTTGGAAAATGTCAGAGGAAAAACCCCTGCCCGTTCCCTCAGGGATCCAGTGTGTCATGAAAGTGTGCCCCCCTTTGTCCTGCTGCTGTTCTGTAAAATGCTTCATCAGAGAGGGACCTCCGTAACCTTGACATAGCCATTGTATTAGCACTCAGCATTTTTCAGAGACTCGACTGATATACATAATTAACAGTCAGTAGCTGTCTTATTGCTTTCTAATCACAAACATGTTCCAAAGAAATCTATGGATGTCTGTGACCCCCGACGCGCAGGCGGAAGATGAAATGGCTTGTGTTATGTCGTAAGGCAAACAGCTGCAAAGCTGGATGTGGGCTCTGTCCCTCAGCTCTTCACTCCACCTACCACCCCTGAAGCACTCTCTGCCCAAGTCTAGAAAACCTTTCAGACTCATGGGGAAGAACTGAGATGAGTACAATGGACAATATTCAAAGAGGAAGAGGAAGGTCTCCTCTCAATCCAGCCGTCGGACGCTCACATCCTGCCTTGGAGACCCTCGTCTGGGTGCCTTCCAGCAGGCTTGTGGTCATGTGTGTCTGAATGAGAAAGCTCAAGGTCTCCTGCTGTGGCAGGGCCGGGCTGTTCTCTCCCTTCTCTCACTCTGTCCCCATCATTTACTCCGGAACCTGTCCTCAAGAACACGAAGGAGCGTCAGAACAAGGACACGGCGAATTCCTACACCCAACATGCGACACCTAAAGCCCAACAGACTTTCTCTTCCCTTTTTTTTTTTTTCTAATCCCCCATATTCAGTCTGTCCAAAAATCCTGCCAATGCTTCCTGGGACGTGACTTTTTTAAAACAGCTTTTTTGAGACATCATTCACATACCATATACTTTACCCATTGAAAGTGTACAGTTCAATCAGTTTTAGATATTCAGACACGTGCAATCCATTTTAGAAACTTTACACCTTTGGCTGTCATCCCCATTTTCCCCCAGTTCCCCTTGGTTCTAAACACCCACTCTTCTATTTCTGTCTCTCTAGATTTCTCTATCCTGGTCACGTCATATAAATAAAATCATACAGTATCTGTCCTTTTGTGACTGGCTAATTTCATGTCACATAATGTTTTTAAGGCTCCTCCATATTGTAACGACTATCAGAAGCTCATTCCTTTTTTTATGGCCGAGTAATAGTCCGTTGAATGGCTAGACCACATTTTGTGTACACATGTATCTGTTGTTAAACATCTGGGTTGCTTTCACCTTTTGGTAGTTAGGAATAATGTTGCTATGAGCACTTATGTGTAAGTTATTGTGTGGACATGTATTTCTATTTCATGTATTGCCTGAGAGTGGAATTGCTGGGCCATCTGGTGACTCAGTGTTTAATCACTGGAGGGATTACCAGATGGTTTTCCAAAGTGGCTACACCAGTTTGCAGTCCCACCAGCAGTGTATGAGGGTTCCAATTCTCCATGAAATGACTTTTAATTGTACCAAATACTCATTTCTGCTGCCACTACCCAAGCCAAGATCTGCCAACCTCATTATTGGTCCAACGATGTTGCTGTTCTGGGTTCAGCATCCCTGCTGTGGTCCAGGCCTCCAGCAGAGCTAGAATCCTGCCATCCCACGCCAACTCTGACACAACCCCATTGGACAGAACGGCCATCACAAACCTCCATCATCTAGGCCGAGACTCGGCCACCATCACTACAACCCTTCCCTTCCTGACTCACCTCTTCACTGGCAGGAACCTTCGCCTCTAACCCATGCTTGAGCTCACCATGTCGTGCTCCAGGACAAGAAATTTCCAGCCTCCCAGAAGCCCCTTGTTCCTTCTCCCCATCTCATCACTCCCCTTTTCCAAAGAGACTGCCATCCTTACCCTCCACTCTGTAGCTGAACTCTGACCACTGCAGTTGTATTCTTCAGCTTGTCCCTTCTACTCCCGTGTGCTCAGACCCTCATGTGCCCAGGTGGATGGGTCCACTCTCCTCTCTGCCTATCAAAGGTCACTCCCCTCTCTGTTCCAGCTCACACCATCTCTTATTCTGAGGCTTCCCACAACTACCCCCTCCATGACTCTACTCCCTCCACATTTCTACTGCATCTGTTCCACTGACCTTTTCATGACCCGCCTTCTAATATTATCACACAAATGTGGTACCAAGACACTTCTGGTCACCTGTAGATCATGGCAGCCCTTTTGAGGGTAAAGACTGAGTCCTGTGGAGACTTTTCTCCTGTCGTGGTGATGGAGAGTGACTAGAGTAAGTGGCACCGGACATTCATTGGCTTGGAGTCCCCTGAATTCTGCTGCAAAACGCTATACCTTGTGTGGAAGAGCTTCTGTGGAAGTGCTCAGATGCTAGAGATGCAGGGTGGTGACTGACACAGGAGAAACACCAGCATGAGGAGTGTGGTGTGCTGACGTGGGAGGAGTCTGATGGCCTGATTTCACCTTCTCTTATCACAGGGAGGACTGAGGCACAGCCTGAGCACAGACATGGCCCAGTGACACAGCTGGTAACTCATCTAAGGTTGTGTAACCTTGCATCACTGCCTACTCCCTACAGGACACACAGAACACTGTTAGCACCCCTGGGCCCAAAAAGCCCCCCATGATATGGCCAGGATCTCACATCTCCCGCGAAGCCCCACTGGCTTCCTCTGTTCCAGTCAACTCACCTCCCTGTGAGTCCCCAGAGTACAAAACTTGTTTCCCCTCTCTGGACCTTTGCCTGGGCAGTGTCTTCTGCCTGGAGTGCTGCCCTGCCTCGCCTTATGGAGTTGCTGTCCTTGTCATCAGGGCCACCTTCTCAGTGAAGGCTCTAAACAGCCCGGCACAATGACCACCATCACGTGCTGTCTCCCCAGGCTCTGTGTGGCGCTTGGCAGTATTTGACCTTTCTCTCACCTGTTTATCCACAACCCTGCCCCAAATCCTGAAGGAGAGACCTCCACAGAAGCCGGGCTTCATTTGGGTCCCACTCACCCACATATCCACAGCACCACTGGCACCTGCACACAGCAGGCGTCACATAAACGAGTCCATGAAGGAAGCCAGCTGCACTCTGACAGTGTCAGCTCCCACAGCTGCAACCACTTGACACCTTGGCAGGAGGAGGAGGCAAATCAGAAAAGGCTGGGAGGGGAGCAGAGGGGCTCAGGCCACAGGGACGGGGGGACACGTCATGCACCAACTGCTTTCATGCTTGACACAGAGTCATTTACTCAGCGTGCAAGACAACCCTACACAATGCTCGGCCTCCTTTTACAAGAAAACCGGGGCCCAGAGAGGCTTAGGAACTTGAGCCAGTCACCTAGTAAGCCGACGGAGGACCACGGATTCCAAGTGAGGTGGGCCTTCTCAGCCACGTGCCTCTTCCTCCTTGTCAGCAAATTCAGTGAGACATGACAAATAAAAAGGACTCAGGAAGCCATCCCAGCCACCTCGCCGGTCCCAGCCAGCACCATCCAATGGCACATTTGGATCTCTGGGCCATTTTCCAGCTCTGGCCCACAATGCATTTTCATTTCATTGTTGGTTAAAAATAGGCATCCTGCAGTCGGCTAAAAGGCCGCTGAGGCTGGAGACACTTTTTTTGTCTGACACGCTCACCTCGCTGACCCAGGAGAGCGATGCTTTCACACCAGCCCATCCCCAGGCTGCACATGTGACCTCCAGACCTGTGTCTGGGGCTGCCGAGGGCTGTGAGTTTCCGAGGCTCTGGGATGCCGAGACGTCGCTGGTTTGGGCTTTATTCCTTGCCCTGTTCTGCATGGTGGCTCCTTTGGGAGACTGTGAGCCAGCAACTATTTGGGGCTGCATGTTTGTGTTCCCCCAAATTCATAAAGTGAAATCCTCCCCCTTAAGGTGGTAGCATTGAGAGAGGGTCCTTGGGGAGGTGATTAGGTCATGAGGACAGAGATGATTAGGGCATGAGGACTCATGCTCTCATGAGTGGGATTAGTATCCTTCCAAAAGGGGCCCCAGAGAGCTCCCTCACTCACAAGAAGGCACTGCCCAAGAAGCAGGCATCTCAGGCACCAATTCCGTGGGTGCCTTGAACTTGGACTTCCAGCTTCCAGAACTGTGAACAGCCTGAGCTAACCAGGACAGCCTCCTTCACATCTGCCTCCTGGGGCCCAGGTCAGTGTGTAGACAGAGGCCGTGGAGGATGGCAGAAGGGTGGGCTGCTGCCCATGGGGTGGGCTTTCTGAAGTCCCCTTGCCCAGTAAGGGCTGAGGTGCAGGCTCCAGGCTGGGGCAGCTCTAGGTCAGGAGTCAGGGACCAGAGACTTCCCCCCACCAGCTTTCCATGATAAGTCCTTGCTCCCTTGAGCCTGGATCGTCCATCTGTACAATGACACAACTCAGTGTCACCACCGGGGGAGCCTGTGCACACCACCCTCCCTGAGAGCCTCGTCCATGGGTCTGGGCCTGGGCATCAGCATTTCAAGGCTCCAGGGTGTGCAGCCCAGGTTGAGACCCACAGGCCTCTTGGGATCTAGCATGCCTCTAGCCCCACAATTAGACGCGTTCTACATTTTTTATCTAGAAAAATAAACTCACTCTTCAGTAGCTGATCTCGTCTGGCAAGGAAGGCAATAAGCGTATTTATTCAACAAATATGTATTTGCCGTCTCCTGTGTGCACAGCCTGTGCCAGCGCCAGTGATGACAAGGAGAGAACAGGGCTGGTGCCTGCCTGGGGCCTGCCAAGGCCGAGTGGCATTAGGTCAGTTTCTCACCTTCTTGACAGCCTGGCGGAAGGAGGCCAACTCATCATCACCTCCCAAGGAATCCAGGAACGAGACCCTGAGTGGGCAGGAAACTGTGCAGGTGACCTGGCCAGTCCTGTGTGGCCACAGGTGATACCACATCAGCCACTCCTGAACACCTGGCCTCTCTCCTCCCCCAACCCAAAAAGGACAGCTTAGTAGAGCCCCATCCCTCCTCTCCAGCTTCAGAAGCCAGTCCTGCAGATGCATCAGGCTTTCTGGCTTCCTGGGATCCCTCCTCTGCTGGAACCTGGGTGCCCATCAGTTTCGCTTCACTTACAGATGCCCAAAAGGTACAAGATGCTTTTCCCTCTCCCAGGGCTGCTCACCTGGCTAACCCTGAGACACCTGAGGAGAGCCCATCCAGGGGGTGGAGCCCAGGAATGCTGGGGCCCCAAGGTGCTGCCAGGCCACACTGCCCCACCCACAGAACGTCAGTCCTTAAAAGATGTCATTTCTTCTCAGATGCAGCACCTCATGCCCATAATCCCAGCACTCTGGGAGGCTAAGGAACCCTTGAGTCTAGGAGTTCAAGTCCAGTCTGAGCAAAAAAAATCAAAAACAATTAGCAGGGTACATTGGTATGTACCTGTAGTCTCGTCTACTCAGAAGGCTGAGGCAGAAGGATCACTTGAGCCCAGCAGGTCGAGGCTGTAGAGAGCTGTGATCATGCTACTGCACCCCAGTCTGTGTGACAGAGTGAGAACCTGACTTAAAAAAAAAAAATGCCATTTATCTCCAAGTGGTAAGGCCACACGTGATCTCCTATAGCTGGGGGGTGGGTATGCTCTATCACTCTTCCCTGAATCAGCCTCCACAATTTTGAAGCTCTTTTTTCTGGAATGGCCATCTGAGCTGTTGTCATATTACCCTTGGTGTCTTGAATGTCATCAGATGTCTTCCTTTCAATATTTCCTTTATCTTCAAGTAAAGAAAAAGTCACTGGGAGCCAGATCGAGTGAGTCGGTAGGCTGTTCCAATACAGTTCTTTGTACAGTGCTGCTCACGTAAGCGCACGGTAGCACGTTTGTGAACTTAATTGTCAGACCACAACAAATAATGACAATGGTTCTAATGGCCATTCCAAAAAAAGAGTCACAGAATTGCTTTGAAAGGTAGATTATCCCGCGCTTTAGGAGGCTGAGGTGAGTGGATTGCCTGAGCCCACAGGTTCAAGACCCACCTGGGCAACTTGTCGAGACCTCATCTCTACAATAAATCAAAAAAAAAATTAGCCGGGTGTGGTAGCGCGCACCTGTATTTCCAGCTACTTGGAAGGCTGAGGGGGAAGGATTGCCGGAGCCCAGCAGGTCGAGGCTGCGGTGGCCAGGAGTGGCCACTGCACTCCAGTCTGGGCGACAGAGTGAGACTCCAACTCAAAAAAAAAAATTTAAGAAGAAAAAGAAAGGTAGATTAGGCGCTGACATCGGTGCATAGCTTCCCAAGGGGAGGACTTAAAAGGTGACTGTAATGATATTCAGCAATGAGGTATGGAGCACTTTTTCTAGGGTGGTTCAAGAACCTTAATTGTCGAACCTCGAATCTGTGAATATATATATAAGAAAAGACTGACATGCATACTTTACATGGGTGAATTGTGTGGCGTGAGGATTCTGTCTCAATCCACATGTAAAGAAAAAAAAGAAACACAAGAGCAACAAGTGTCCATCCCTTTTCTCGGGGTTCTGTTTACAGCACCAGTACCACCGCCCCACAGCCTCTCGCAGGACACAAGGCATGAGGAGTCACCTCCTGAGCTGGGTCCAGCCCCGTTTCCCACCTGCAAGAGCACGGCTCAGACTCACAAGCTTCTGGCCACTTCGGCTCTCTCAGGAAAGCATGAGCTCACACACCTTCCCTCATTCAGTGAATCATCCATCTCATCAAACATCATTCAGGAGCCCACCTGGGCCAGGCACCCATGTAGCTCCTGTATTCTGTGGCAAGCCTTAGTGACCAAAAGCTAGCTGCATGACTCAAACCCACCGTGCCCCTGGTAGCGACTGAGAGCCCCAGATGCTGCACAAGGCTTGGTGAGGGAAGGTGCAAGATGGGACACCAGCAGCCCTCTGCGTTCCTACAATGAAGGGGGTGCTTTGTCCCAGGAGCACACCTTCTGATCAATGAGACCACAGAACAATTAGAAGATAGCCACGTAACATGCTTTTATTATACAGAATACAGAATACACTGCTGTAAGCTGAATATTACCATCCCACAGAAATGATATTATAGTATTCTCTAGGGGACAAGTGATCAAATTTTAAAGGAAATACCCCTGTCAATGGTAAATGATAATTATACAAATTTTGTAATCATAGCAGGTAACGTGGTAACATATAATGTGACTAAATGAAAAAATGCCTAGGAAAAGAAATATGAGTGTGGGAGGAGGGGAGGTGGCCAAGGCTTGGAAGCTGCCATATGACTGTTCCCACTTCTGTTCCTGTCCCCTGCATAGAGTCCCTGAATCTCCTGGCCACAGTAGGGCAGTAGATAGAGCCACAGGTAAAAACCCAGCTCGGGACAATGGGAATCACCAGCCATGAAGATTAGGGTAGACCACTGGCTTCCAAGGCAGGTGGTGCAGACCCGGGCGGAGGGCAGGGACAGGGCAAGGCTTCTTGGAGCAGCGAGGACAGCTCTGGATTCAATCGGCGGGCAGGAGGCATTTCAGGAGACGAGGTGTGGTAGCAGAAATGAGTCAAGGACGACCCAGGCTGGAGCAGGAAGGTCCTACAGTTCAGCAGTGGGACCTAGAGACCAGAACTGGGACCTGGAGAGTGGGCAAACAGCACTCTCGGAGACACAGGAAGCCAGGTGAAAAGACTGGTTCTGTTATAAGATGAACCTCACTCTGCTCTCCAGCACAGGAGGACAGAGGCACCAGCAGGGAGCTCTTACCCAGGGCTGATTAAGAATGTTGCTACTGGGGGGTTGCCTTCGAGCTCTGGTCCGGCTGAGCTGATGAGGGGATTGACATACCTTTGGCCAGAGATTTATTACATCCATCCTTGGAAGAGGAGAAGAAAAAACATAAAAATAAACGTCTGGTTCAAAGTCCAAATTCCTACTTTATGGATGTGAAATGTCCAGGTTGCTACGAGATCACCAGGGTTGTCAGCCATGCGCAGACAGTGGTTCGTTGTGTGGGTTGTTTGACAGTGTTGTGCCAGCCTACAGGAGGAAAGGCCAGGCTCACAGAAGGGTGTTCATTTCAAAGAAAGCAACACCAATGGCCCACCCAATTTCCTGAATCTGTGTTCTCACAGAAAGCCTTATCATAATTTCAGTAATTCTAATCTACCAAGACAATGCAATTACATTTGATTTTGTAAAGTCTACAACAGTGATTTCCTATTTTGGTGTCAGTTTTTCAATAAAGTTTGATTATGATAAGAAAAAAAAAATTGTTGCTACTGCCAAAGGAAACAGTCAACACAGTGAAGACACAACCCATTTTCTCCAGAGTTGGAAAAAATATTTGCAAGTTGTTCACCCAACAAGAGAGTAATAACCAGAATACATAAGGAACTCAAACAACGCAATAGCAAAAAAAAAAAAGGTCTGATTTTAAGATGGGGCTAGGCACAGTAGCTCAGCCTGTAATCCCAGCACTTTGGGAGGCCGAGGCAAGAGGATTGCCTGAATCCAGGGGTTCTAGACCAGCCTAGGCAACTTGGTGAGACCTCACATCTACAATAAACCACAAAAGAAAAAAACTAGCTGGGCATGGTGGCATGCGTCTGTAGTTCCAGCTACTTGGAAGGCTGAGGCAGAAGGATCAACTGAGCCCAGCAGGTCGAGGCTGCGGTGGCCATGAGCGTGCCACTGCACTCCAGCCTGGGCAACAAGAGTAAGACTCCAACTCAAACAAGCAAACAAACAAACAAAAAAAGATGGGCAAAAGACCTGAATAGATATTTCTCAAAAGAAGACCTACAAAGGGACAGCGGGGAATATGAAAAAACTGCTCAACATCTCTAATCATCAGGGAGATGCAAGTCAAAACATCACTAAACATCAGGAAAATGCAAATCAAAACCACTGTAAGATATCATCTCACCCCAGTAACATTAAGTGCTAAACTTTAGATGTATAGCAATTTTCATCTAAAATTTGATATGATAGATTATTCATTGGTTATTAATGCTGTCACTTCTGCTTCCTTTCCATTGACATTCCCTAGTATGTCTTTCCCATCTTTTTATCTCAAAACTGTATTCTAAGTGTGCATCTTGAGTTTTGTCTTTTTACTCAGTTATACAATCTGTTCTTTCATGGTGCTTTTAATAGTAGAATCGCTTCCTTAGAATGGTTATTATCAAAAAAGAACAAAAATCACGAATGCTGATGAGGACCCATGCACTGTTGGTTGGAATGTGAATTAGTACAGCCATTATGGAAAATAATATAGAGGTTCCTCCAAAACTAAAAACAGAACTATTATATGATCCACCATTCCCTTATGCTGTGTATATATCCACAAAAAAAGAAACCAGCATATCCGGAGATGTCTTCACTCCCATGTTTACTATTTGCACACTAGTCAAGATATGAAATCAACCCAAGTGTCCATCAATGGACGAATGGATAAATAAAATGCAATGTATATGCACAATGGAATACTATTTGTCCATTTAAAAAAAAACAGCAACATGGGTGAAACTGGAGGACATAATGTCAAGTGAAATAAGCCAGGCATAAAAAGATAAATACTGCATGTTCTCATTTACATGTGGGAGCTAAAAAATGTGAATCTCTGGAGGTAGAGGGTTGATTGGTGTTTACCAGAGGTTGAGAAGGGAAGGAAAGAGGGAAGGATGAAGAGAAGTTGGTCAAGGGGTAAAAAATACAATTATACAGAAGGAATAAGTTCTAGTGTTCAATAGTACAGTATAGAAATTATAGGTAACAATAAATTATTGTGTATTTCAAAATAGCTAGGAGAGAAGAATTGCAATGTTCCCACAAAGAAAAGAAAAATGTTTGAGATGATGGATGACTCAATGACCTGTATTACCTACATTGTATACTAGTATGAATACACATTGTATACATGTTTACCCAAATATATATATTATATATGTATATGTATGTATATCAATCGGTGTGTTTTTTAAAGAATGCTGCTGCTGATAATGGTGATGATCATGCTGATATTGATGATGATGGTGATGATGATGATATGATGATGATAATGATAGTATTGATGATGATGGGGATGCTGATGCTGATGATGGTGAGGCTGATGTTCATGATGGTGATACTGATGATGGTGAGGCTGATGATGATGGTGAGGCTGATGACGATGGTGAAGCTGATGATGGGGGTGCTGATGATGGTGAGGCTGATGTTCATGATGGTGATACTGAGGGTGGCGAGGCTGATGATGATGGAGAGGCTGATGATGATGGTGAAGCTGATGATGATGGCGTGCTGATGACGGTGAGGCTGATGTTCATGATGGTGATACTGAGGGTGGCGAGGCTGATGATGATGGAGAGGCTGATGATGATGGTGAAGCTGATGATGATGGGGTGCTGAGGACGGTGAGGCTGATGTTCATGATGGTGATACTGAGGGTGGCGAGGCTGATGATGATGGAGAGGCTGATGATGATGGTGAAGCTGATGATGATGGGGTGCTGATGACGGTGAGGCTGATGTTCATGATGGTGATACTGACGATGGGGATGCTGATGATGATGGGGCTGATGTTCATGATGGTGATACTGAGGATGGTGAGGTTGATGATGATGGAGAGGCCGATGATGATGGTGAAGCTGATGATGATGGGGTGCTGATGATGGTGAGGCTGATGTTCATGATGGTGATACTGACGATGGGGATGCTGATGATGATGGGGATGCTGATGCTGACAATAGTGACTATGATGATACTGATGACGATGGTGTTGCTGTTGATGATGGAATGCTGATGCGAATTGATGATGGGGATGCTGATGATGGTGATGCTGACGTTCATGATGGTGATACTGATGATGGGGATGCTGTTGATGATGGTGGTGGTGGTGATGATACTGATGATGATGGTATTGCTGTCCATGATGGTGATGGTGAGGCTGATCTGATGATGATGATGGGATGCTGATGCCGAAGCTGATGATGCTGATATTCATGATGGTGATACTGATGATGGTGATGCTGTTGATGATGATGGTGAGGCTGACGCTGACGATAGTGACAATGACGATGGTGACACTGATGACAGCGGTGACGCCGATGAGGATGCTAACAATGACACACACTGATTACTTATGCATTTTCATTACAGGATCCAACATCCTCTAGGCAACTCTCCTTCAGTGCTCTTTAATGTCTTAGCTTTTTTCAAGTTTTCATTCTTCCCTAAAACTTCAAAACAGATCAATTCTGTGAGAGCCCTTTTGGGATATTAATTGCAATGGCAGTAAATGCATAATAATAATTTTGGAGATTTGATACTTTTGTGATATTTGGCTTTCCATTCAAAATTATAATACACCTTTCTATGAATTCTTATCTTGATTTATGTCTTTTAGCACAATTTTATGATTTCATACCTTGCTTCACTATTTATAGTTTTTCTCATTATTTTCATTTCTAGGAATATGTTGCTAGCATAGACAAATGCTATTTGATAATTGTGCTTTTGCCTTATATACAAATCTCATATTAATTGTAGTAGTCTCTAAAACCTTTATCTGTAACAATATCCTTAGCAAAAGAGATAGTTCTATCACTTTTATCCTAATGTTTAGGCCAATTGATTTATTTCCTTATGGTACTTTTAGAACCTCCAAGACTATGTTAAATAGAAGTGACAAAACCTGGCATTTCTAAGATCTGATTTTAATTTAAGTGGTAGGAATATTTTGGCATTTGAAATAGTATTGTTAGTGATTTTTAGCACATAGTCTTTATTGTAGTTAAGCTGTTCTTTTGCTATTCTTATTTTTGCTTAAAGTTCTTATTTAAAATGGCAGACAAATGTTATCAGTTTCAAGGATTGTCTATTGATTAATCATATGATTTTTCTCCTGTAATAGATTGATATGATGAGTTATATATTTTGATAAATATTTAGGTTTTTAAACACTCTTGCTGAAATTGGTTAGACAGGCAATAAATAGGTAGATAGCTAGACGACTTGTAACTATTATGTTCAAGTATTGGTATTAGGGTTATAAAATAAATTGGATAAATGTTCATCTTTTCAAATGGCTCAGACACAACAAGGGAAATTTTTAGCTTTCAAAACTTTTACAAACTAAGCTTAGAAGTCAAGAAGTCAGGAGCGGCCACTGCACTCCAGTCTGGGCGACAGAGTGAGACTCCAACTCAAAAAAAAAAAAAAAAAAAAAAAAAAAAAAAAAAAAAAAAAAAAAAAAAAAAAGAAGTCAAGAAGTCCTGAGACCATTTTCAATCTCAGTCCAACCTCTTCCATGCAAATTTTCATATTCACGTTTTCCACTTTTGCTATTCATTCTGCAGCCTGCACTTTGTCCCAGGGCTTGGTTCCATAAAGCTAAATTCCTGCCCCTTAGACATCTGTGCAGATGTTTCCTCCTTATTCCTTCTCTAAACATATCTGCTCGATTGTTCTCTTGAAATCTCAGCTGTAGGGGCTATTTTTCCTGCTTATTCTCCATTTCATTAATTTCAGTTTCATATTAATTCTGTCCCTCAATTTCTTAAGGTTTATTTTGTTGTTTTGCAAAATTCCTAAAATTAATTCTAAGTATCCTTATTTTTCTTCCTTCTTCTTTAAGCATGAAAGCGCTGGAGATTACACGCTTCCTGGAAGGGCTCTTCTTCCTGTGTCCCACTGGTTTTGGCAAGAATTGTTCTCCTTTTTGCAATTTCTACCTAGTCATTTTTCTTTTTTTAAAGCAGGATTTATTAAGAGGACAGAAAAGCTCCCACAGTGGGAGAGTACCTGAGGGAGTTGCCTGTAATTTTTCTTTTAATTCTTTTCTGATCCAAGAGGTATCAAGAAATAGGTTTCTCATTCCCAAGTAGCTTAAGTTGTTGATCACTACTTGTTTCCAACTTCTGTGATTTATGATCAGATGATGTGATCCTTAATCCAAAAGGCCTTAACTTTTGGAATGTATTATGATTTTTCTTTCTAGCAAAATACTCTGTTTAAGTGTTCCTTGGACCTATGGAGGACAAAGTGTACATTGTGTTTTAACAGGCCTATGACTCCTTTTTATCTATTCCAACAAGTTTGCTAATTGCACTTTTCCAGTCCTGAATACCGTGCATATTTTTGTTATCAGTTAGATCTAATTCTGAGAAAAGTAAATAGAAACTCTTCACTCTCATTATGCTTTTTATCAGGTTCTTTTTGCATCTCTAAGGGGTTTTGCTTTATGAGTTTCTGCCCTATTTTCAGATTATATTATTTCATCAATTAACCTTTTATCTTCACACAACATTTAGTGCTTGTCTTTACATGTGTAGCACTTTTAACCTAAAATTTGGTATTTTTGCTTATTCATTGGTTATCAATTTTGTCACTTCTGCTTCCTTGCAGATGGCATTTCCTGATACCTTTTTGCTCATGTTTTTTAATCCCCAAACTGTATAGTTTTCAATGTGTTTCTTGGGTTTTGCCTTTCAACTCAGTCACACAATTTGTTCTTTAATGATACTTTTGGTCACCCAGGCTGGAGTGCAGTGGCATGTTCATGGCCACCGTAGCCTTGACCTGCTGGGCTCGGGTGATCCTTCCGCCTCAATCTTCCAAGTGACTGGAACTACAGGTGCACACCACCACACCTGGCTAATTTTTTTTTTATTTATTGTAGAGACAAGGTGTCACCAAGTTGCCCAGGCTGGTCTCAAACTCCCGGGCTCAAGCAATCCTCTTGCCACCTTCTCCCAAAGTGTTGGGATTGCAGGTGTGAGCCACAGCCCTGCCAGGACTTATTTGACAGTATTGTTTCCTTTTTCCCTGGTCCAAGGAGTTTCTGGAGTGAGTCAGCACCTAGGTCAGCTCTGCAGTCGCCCAACCTCATCTGCAGTCTCCTTTCTCTCATTTGATGTGGGCTCTGGGCAGGCCGGCTGTCTAGACACCAGAGCCCTGGCCAAGATAAGCCTTTCAGACACTGTGTTTCCAAAGCAGTTTGTGGCATTCTTGGCAGGGATGGGTGGGAATGGTTTTTCTGCAGCACAGCTCGGCAATGCTCTGAAGAGCAATCGAGAGACACTTGCAAGAGCTTCCCTTCAGCAGTCTTGGAAAGCCGAGTTTCCCTGGGAATTGTGCTTGGGTTCAGATGGTTCATGATGGAGACTGTGAAACCTTGGAGCCATGAAACCTGTCTGGTGGGCAGCTTCCTCAATGTTAGTGCCACAGGGATGAGCAGGAATGTCCTCGGGGGACATGGGCTGCACAGGGACCCTGTGTGCGGCTTGGTAGTACGTTGGCCAGGGGAACCTGGTGGTCTCATTGCTCCTCCACTGTGCTGGGCTTGGGCGGGTCAGCAGCCTTCCACCCAGCTGCAGGGGAGCTGAAAACACTAATTTATTTCCATGGAGGACAGTTATGGCACTAGCAGAAATGTCTGCCCCAGCTGCCAAGAAGGTCCCTCAGAAGGAGATGGGGGTGCCAGGACCCTGCAGTGGGGAACAGGGCTCCTGGCTTCTAGGAGTTGTGGAGTGAATACACTAAGAAGGACAGGCAGGGGAGCAGGTGAGGTGCTTGGGTCACCAAGGAAAGGAAACCAAGAGCTCAGGGATGAGGAGGGGCTGTTTGCCTTCTCAGGATGGCAAAAAGTGGTGTTAAAAGAAAAAGCTGAGGCTGGGTCTGGTGGCTCATGCCTGTAATCTCAGTACTTTGGGAGGCTGAAATGGGAGGACTGCTTGAGTCCAGAAGTCCCAGGCCAGCCTGGCAACGTAGCAAGACCCTGCATCTTTAAAAAAAAAAAAATCGAGGCATGGTGACATGCACCTGTAGTCCCAGCTACTCTGGAGGCTGAGGCAGGAGGCTTGCCTAAGTCCAGGAGGTTGAGGCTGTGGTAAGCCGTGATCATACCACTACACTCCAGCCTAAGCCACAGAGTGAGATTCCAACTCAGACAAACAAACATATAAACAGAAAGAGTTATTATGCAACCACTACAAATATATTTTAAAAAAGAAAAGGAAGACTTTGGATAGATTAGATGTAATAGGGTTTAATTGAGCAACGTTGGTGAATCAGGTGGCCCCGGAAGCAGAACAGGTTCAGAGAGACTCTGGCCCATCTCATGGTCAAAGAAGGTTTATGGACAGAAAATGGAAAGTGAGGTGCAGAAACAGCTGGGTTGCTTACAGCTGGCGTTTGCCTTATTTGAACCCGATGTGAACAGTTGGCCGCCGTGATTGGCCGAAACTCAGACATTTGCCCAAGAGCAGGTGACAGTCTGTTTACACACCCAGTTAGGTGACAGTCACTGTGTATGAGAGACCTTTAGCCCAACTTAAAATATGTCAGGACCGGGCTTGGTGGCTCAGCCTGTAATCCCAGCACTTTGGAGGCCAAGGAGAGTGGACAGCCTGAGCCCGTGGGTTCCAAACCCTCCCGAGCAACTTGGCAAGACCTCGTCTCTACAATAAATAGAAAATTAGCTGGGCGTGGTATTGCGTGCCTGTAGTTCCAGCTACTTGGAAGGCTGAGGCGGAAGGATCGTAGGAGCCCAGCAGGTCGAGGCTGCAGTGGCCGGGAATGTGCCACTGCCCTCCAGTCTGGGTGACAGAGTGAGACTCCAACTCAAAAAAAAAAAATGTCAGGAGGCAGCTTTTGGCTAGACTTTTTTTTTTCAATTTTTATTTTGAAATTGTGGGGTACAATTCAGGGTTAGGTATACAAGTGTTCATTGTGCATGTACCCTTATTGATGAGGTGCGCCCCCTCTCCTCCAGGTGGCTGTCGGCTACTGTCAATCCCAGCTTCCCATCCCCCACCTCCCTCTCCACAGTTTCCCGCTACTTTCAATCCCCTTTGGACAGTAATATGGCTAGATTTTAACACTGGGCACCAGAGCTTGTGAGGGGAGCAAGCTGGGGAACCCTGTGAGGAGTGTGGAGAGGAAGTATGGCAATGAATAATAGCCTGAGGGCAGAGGGACTGTGGAGCCCACGTCCCAGAGATGGGCAAGAGGCAGATGAACCTGGTAGGGGGGGAAGGACCAGGGTGTGGCTTGCCAGACTGGACCTGCTTCCCAGTCTGTCCTGCACCCCCTCAGCCCAAGGGCTTGTTCTGGGTCCTGGGGATTACAGCTCCAGGCCAAAACCCTGAGTGCGATCTTCTAGGCTCAACTACAGGCGGTGCCAAGGCTTCACCAGGGGAGCTTCATGGGACTGGCTACCCTCCACCCCAACACAGAAGTTGGTGCAGGCCAAGGGCATTACAGTCTTCTAGTGGGAACAGCAATCAAGGATTCAAGCCCCTCCCCCGACCAGACACGCTCAGACACAGATCTGAAGTCCCAGTCCAGGTTCCCCATCCAATGATCCCCCCCCCCCACTCCCTGGGAGACCTTGGCTGAGACAGTCTCCAGGCTGACTCAGTGCTTTCCACTTCGAGCCCCGCCCCCTCACTCACCAACTCCCAGGCCATAAAAAGGGAGGAGCCCTTAGTCTGGGGCCCCTGGGCCTTGAGATGACCCCCCTGTGCTGGTCCACCTGACCCTCACCCAGTGATATTCCATGGTGGGGGGGGCAGAATGGAACCCCGAGGAGCTGGTGCCTGTTGCAGCAAGTGAATCAAGGGCTGATGGTCACTCTCGGTTTGCATCCTTGTCCTCACTGACCCTCTCAACACCCCATAGCATGACAGTCTCCTCATTCCTGGCATCAGTCTGGGGACTTCCGACCTCTTGACAGGAGACAAGGTGGATGTCCGTGGAGAAAATGACTAGCCTCAAAAGAAGACCCTGCTGGTCACTGCCTTCCGTGCCAGGCATTCAAGTCACTCAACTGGCAGAAGCAACGTCCCTTTCACTGCCAGCGTCAAAGGTGCTCCCCACTTGAGCCTTTGTGGAAATGCCCCCTTCCCTAGGGTGCACCCATTTCCTTCCCTTCTGTGTTCACTTCCTGTGGGTGGAGACACAGCATGAGCCCTAGTGCGTTTCCAAGCCCAGGTCTCAGAACAGGGAGCTCCTATTTCCTGAGTCTTGGGACTTTCTCTTCCCCAGCCGTCATGTTGTGAAGAAGCCCAGGACAAATGCCAAGGCCATATGAAGGAGCTCTGGCCGACAGCCCCAGCTGAGATCACAGCTAACAGCCGGACGTGTGGATGACGATGTCTTTGAGATAATGTCTGCCCCTAATCCCCATCTGACCACAATCATGTAAGAGAGACCTCAAGTAAGAACCACCCCAGGTAATGAGTCCTGTAAACTATCCAAAGGAGTAGGAGAAAGAAGAGAAGGGGGGTGGGAGCAACCCCCTCGGGTTGCCTCCTGCTGTGGGAACTTTTCTGTCCTCTCAATAAATCCTGCTTTAAAAAAAAGAAGAAGAAAAAGGCGGAGCTTGGTGGCCCAACGTGTAATCCCAGCACTTTGGGAGGCCGAGGCAAGTGGATTGTCTGAGCCCACAGGTTCGAGACCAGCCCAGGCAACTTGGTGAGACCTCATCTCCACAATAAATCAAAAAATCAGCCGAGCATGGTAACACATGCCTGTAGTTCCAGCTCCTTGGAATTCTGAGACGGAAGGCTCACCAGAGCCCAGCAGGTGGATGCTGGGGTGGCTGTGAGCATGCCACTGCACTCCAGCCTGGGTGACAGAGTGAGACTCCAACTCGAAAGAAAGAAAGAAAGAGAGAGAGAAAGAGAGAGAGAGAAAGAAAGAAAAAGAAAGAAAGAAAGAAAGAAACAGAAAGAAAGAAAGAAAGAAAGAAAGAAAGAAAGAAAGAAAGAAAGAAAGAAAGAAAGAAAGAAAAAGAAAGAAAGAAAAATGACATGAATAAAAACAATGATAAAATTAGGCCGCCAGACTTGGAGGCTGAGCCTGTAATCCCAATCTTTGGAAGGCCGAGGTGAATGAATTGCGTGAGCCTGTGGGTTCAAGACCCACCTGGGCAATTTGGCGAGACCTCATCTCTACAATAAATCAAAAAAAAGTTAGCATGGTAGAGTGCGCCTGTAGTTCCAGCTACTTGGAAGGCTGAGGTGGAAGGATCGCCAGAGCCCAGCAGGTCGAGGCTGCAGTGACTGGCAGCGTGCCACTGCACTCCAGTCTGGGTGACGGAGTAAGACTCCAAATCAAAAAAAAAAAAAAAAAAATTAAGCCAAGCACGGTGGCTTATTCCTGCAATCCCAGCACTTTGAGTGGCTAAAGTGAAAGGAATGCTTGAGCCCAGGAATTTGAGACCAGCCTAGGCAATATAGTGAAAACTCGTCTGTACAAAAAAATCAAAAAATTAGCCAGGCAAGGTGACACACTCCTATAGTCCTAGCCACTTGGGGGCTGAGGCCAGAGGATCACCTGAGCCCAGGAGGTCAAGGTGTGGTGAGTTGTGATTGTGCCACTGCACTTCATCTTAGGCAACAGAGTGAGACTCTAACTCAGATTCATAATAATAATAATTATTATTATAACAATAATAATTTTTAAAGTATTATTTTTACTTTAAGCCACCAAATTTTGGGATGACTCGACACTTAACCATAATAACTGGAACAAATGGTAGACTAATAAGGGTTGTTAAAACTGAAATAATTCATCACCTCTCTGTTTTAGAATAAGCCTACTCAGCCATTCTACTTTGATACAGAGATTTTGCACTTTTTCTTAGCAAAATGACGCTATTCTTTTTTTAAAAAATCATTTCAAAACTCTTTTGAGGGATACCACGAGGCATCACCAACATTGTGTGCAAGAGCAGAAAGAAGTTAGATCATCTTAAAAGTCTTTAAATTTTAAAATGTCCGTTTGCAAAGTATGCCCTGAAAACCACTCATAATAAATACCTGAGTGAGTCTATTCAGTTTGTTCATTAATACAGTTTTTTCTGCCAAGTTCTTTCTTTGAGCAACATAAAACTGTTTGCTCAAAGACCCAATATTTGAGCATGAACAGGTTTGCTTTAATAATTGATCATTAAATAACTTCGATATGGAATATAAGTCAGAGTAAAAGACACACACATGAATAAAAATGAACAAGACAATAGCATCACTATGGGAAAAAATCTCTTGGTGCCAAGCAGGTTACTGTTTGCGTGGCAGGAAGAGTTGGTCACCTCAAAACTCCTTAAAGAGGGTCAGAATGTGTCAACCAAGAGCAGGGAACAAACAAGGGGCAGTTTAATCGTATGGAGCAGAAATTCATTGCATGTCAGCAAAGTCTTCCTCAAACAGTGAGTGTTTACAAAATGTGAGTGCTGGGCCTCAACTATACCAAACCCTTGTGAATGCATCTCAATCCTGTTGCCAGAAAGACAAATCAAAACAGTTTCAAGGAAGTTTTTGACAGCCGCATGATAGATCCATCTAGACTTGAGATCTCCATTCTGGAGCAGCACTGAGCAAAAGATGCATTTGCATGGGATGGGGACGATCAAGGTGGTTTAAAAGACTTTGAGAGTACTATATTCCAAGACCTTTAACATTTTCACAACACACCTGTTGAATCGAGAGGTGTTATTGGAAGATGGATTTTTTTTGTTTGTTTGAATTGGAGTCTCACTCCATTGCCCAGGCTGGAGATTAGTGGCATGCTCATGGTCACCCTAGTGTCAACCTGCTGGGCTCTGGCGATCCTTCTGCCTCAGCCTTCCAAGTAGCCGAAACTACAGGTGTGCGCTACCACACCCGGCTAATGTTTTGATTTATTGTCGAGACAAGGTCTCACCATGTTGCCCAGGCTGGTCTCAAACCCTAGGGCTTAGGCAGTCCTCTTGCCTCAGTCTCCCAAAGTGCTGGAATTACAGGCTTGAGCCACTGCACCCGGCCGGAAGATGGATTTTGAAAGTGAAGCCAAGTCATGGGGTTTAGAAACACTGCAGGTAACTCACACCTGTGTGTACTTTTCCCATCTATCACCTAACATCTTCTTCCAGAGGCAGCCACTATCATGAATGTTAAGATCATTATTTCTTTGCTTAAAAAAGCATTGTGATACACACATGCATGCTTAAACATATTTTGTTTAGCTGTGCATTTTTAAAAGCATATATTCTATATGCAATGACATAAAAAAGGGTAAAATGGACATTAGAAACCCAGAAGGACAGACAAAAAATCTCCTATTTGGTACAAGGTGCACAGACAGGGGTGGTGGTTATACTTGAATCCATGATCAAAACTATTTGCACCCCCCAAAGCTGTAGAAATATTTTTTAAAATTCAAAATTATATATATCCTAGCCAGAGCATTTACTAGGGAAAAATAAATGAAAGGCATCCAAATCAGAAAAGAAGTAAAATTAACTTTTTATCCAAATAACATGATCTTAAATGTAGAAAACCCTAAAGACTAAACACACACACACACACCCCCAAACTGTTAAGGAATAATGAACAAATCAGCTGCATTTCTGTACACTAGCAACAAACTATCTGAAAAGAAACTCAAGAAAATTTCACTTACAATTGCATCAAAAAGAATAAAATATTTAGGAATAAACTTAACTAAGGAGGAGAAAGATTTGTACGCTGAAAACTACAAAACCTTGATAAAAAAAAGTAAAGAAGACACAAATAAATGGAACAACACCCCATGTTTGTGGACTGAGAGACTTGATATTCTTAAAACATCCATATACCCCAAACAGTCTACAGACTCAGAGCAACATTTCAATGGTATTGTTTTATAGAAATAGAAAAGCACAGTCCTAAATTCATTTAGAACACTAAACAATTCCTAATAGCTAAGACAATCTTGAGAAGGAACAAAGCTGAAAGCATCACACTTCCTGATTTCAAAATATATTACAAAGTTACAATACTTAAAACAGTATAGTACTGGCATAAAGACAGGCATATTGATGAATGGAACAGAACAGAGAGCTCAGAAATAAACCATACTTACATAGTCAACTGATCAACAAGGGTGCCAAAAATACACAATGGGAAAAATAGTGTATTGAACAAATGATGTTGAGAAAATCGAATATCCACACGCAAAGGAATGAAATTAGACCCTTATCTTACCCCATACAAAAAGGCCTCCAGGACTGTAAGAAATATATTTATTTTCCTTATAAATTACCCAGTTTTAGGCCGGGCTCAGTGGCTCAGCTTGTAATCCCAGCACTTTGGGAGCCTGAGGTGAGTGGATTGCCTGAGCCCACAGGTTCGAGACCCACCCAGGAAACTTGGTGAGACCTTGTCTCTACAATAAATCAAAAAAAATTAGCCGGGTGTGGTAGCGTGCACCTGTAGTTCCAGCTACTTGAAAGGCTGAGGCAGAAGGATCGCCGGAGCCCAGCAGGCCGAGGCTGTGGTGGCCGGGATCGTGCCACTGCACTCCAGTAGGGGCGATGGATGAGACTCCAAGTCAAATAATAATAATAATAATAATAATTATCCAGTTTTAGATATTCTGTTATAAGCAATAGAAAACAGACTAAGATAAATGACAGCCACCAGGGCCTGGAGGAGGATGGAAATGGAAGAAGTTGCTATTCAACGGGCATGAAGTTTGAGTTATAAGAGATGATTACATTCTAGATCGGCTGTATAACAGTGTGTCTATAACCAACAACATTGTCTTGGACGTTTAAAAATGCGTTAAAGCCCGGCTCGGTGGCTCAGCCTGTAATCCCGCGCCTTTGGGAGGCTGAGGTGAGTGGATTGCCTGAGTCTGTGGGTTCGAGACCCGCCTGGGCAGCAAGACCTCATCTCTACAATAAATCAAAAAATTAGCTGGGTGTGGTAGCGTGCGCCTGTAATTCCGGCTACTCGGAAGGCTGAGGCGGAAGGATCGCCGGAGGCCAGCAGGTGGCCGGGAGCGGCCACTGCACTCCAGTCTGGGCAGCAGAGTGAGACTCAAACTCCAAAAAAAAAAAATGCGTTAAGAGGGTAGATCTCATGTTAAGTGTTCTTATCATACTACAGGGAATCTTTCGAGACTTGTTTTCTTGTGCAGCATTATGTCACTATGATGCATTCATGTGTTGAACGTGGCTGTCGTGCATTCCTTTTCAACCCTGTATAATAGTTTGTTGTGCTAACAGACTCAAATGTACACAGGCATTTGGGACGCTTCTAATTTTTTGCTACAGAAATATTTTTTAAAAGTCTTGCTCATAATTTTGTATATGCATTTGTAAGCATTTGTCTTAGGTACACACCCAAGAATGGAATTACCAGGTTGTAGGGTATGCTGATGTTCAAATTTATGACATTTATTTCCAAAATGGTTGTACCAATTGACACTCCCACCAGTAAGGTACAAAATACACACCTGAACCACGTCTTCTTCAATACTTGGTAGTATCAAACTCCTAGGTTTTACCAAACAAATATTGTCATTATGTGACTGCCATGTCCTGGATTACAAATGAGATTTAGTATCACCTCATAGTTTATTGGCCCTATATATTCTTTTATATTCTTTTTTTTTTTGAGTTGGAGTCTCACTCTTTCCCCCAGACTGAAGTGCAGTGGCCGCTCCTGGCCACCACAGCCTCAACCTGCTGGGCTCCAGAGATCCTTCCGCCTCAGCCTTCCAAGTAGCTGGAACTACAGGAGCGTGCTACCACACCCGGCTAATTTTTTGATTTATTGTAGAGATGAGGTATCGCCAAGTTGCCCAGGGGGTCTCGAACCCGCAGCCTCAGGCAATCCACTCACCTTGGCCTCCCAAAGCGTGGAATTACAGGCTGAGCCACCGAGACCAGCCTATATTCTTTTTTTTTTTTTAATGCCTGTTCCTTTTTCTTTACCCGATTTTTTAAAGTTCAGTTTTCTTTTTCTTATTTTGCAAAAGTTTATCTTTTTTTTTTTTAGCTTGCCAAATTGATCAATGTTTTAGAGTTCGGGCTTTTTGTGTGCTTTTGTTTATTTATTTATTTATTTTTTTGAGTTGGAGTCTCACTCTGTCGCCCAGACTGCAGTGCAGTGGCCAATCCCGGCCAAAGCAGCCTCGACCTGCCGGGCTACGGCGATCCTTCCGCCTCAGCCTTCCGAGTAGCCAGAATTACAGGCGTGTCACGCTACCACGCCCGGCTAATTTTTTTATTTATTGTAGAGCTGAGATCTCACCTACCCAGACGGGTCTCGAACCCGCAGGTTCAGGTAATCCACTTACCTCAGCCTCCCAAAGGCACAGGATTACAGGCTGAGCCACCGAGCCCGGCTGAAATAAATATTTTTTGATAACCAGGGTCAGAAAAAGTAATCACCTATTTTTTAAAATTTATGTTTTGTTTTTGATATTTCTATTTTTATTCTAAGTAAATTGTTGATATTATAAATTTTCATTGTGTATGTTGTGAGGTAGAGCTCTAATTTACCTTTTTCTACATGGACTATGGAAAACCAACTTTTTCAGCACCACTTACTACCCAGTCTCTTGGCCAATGAGCTTCCATTCCACCAATGTCGTATATGAAGTGGCCCTGCATCTGCAGTTCTATTTCTGGGTTCTCTATGCTGTCTCATTGGTCAATTTGTTATCCTTATGCCAACACCACACTGTCTTTATTACCACAGCTTCAAATCACACTTTATATCTGACTGGCAAGCCCCCCTTCTCCATGTTCTTTTTCATTCGAATATTGATGGCTAAGTCAGGCTCGGTGGCTCAGCCTGTAATCCCGCGCCTTGGGAAGCTGAGGTGAGTGGATTGCCTGAGCCCACGGGTTCGAGACGCGCCTGGGCAACTTGGTGAG
>NW_007245665.1:136730-148380 GCF_000164805.1 Carlito syrichta | reverse complement strand
GGATCTCCGGAGCCCAGCAGGTCGAGGCTGCGGTGGCCGGGAGCGGCCACTGCACTCCAGTCTGGGCGATAGAGTGAGACTCCAACTCAAAAAAAAAAAAAAGAAGATTGATCGTTATTCATAGTCTTTTGATCTTCCCTGCTCTTGCTAGAATCCAGGTTTCTAGGTCAAGTTTATAAAAACCCTACAATCATTCTGACTGGAGCCATATTAGGTCAAGAGATCTATTTGGAGAAAATCTATACTTTTATGATATTAAGTTTTCCTATTCATTAGCACAGGATACATATCCATGTATTGGGTCTTTAAAGAAAGTCTTGGAGTATACAGGAATTCTGTGTGTGGGTCTTACAAATGATTTTTTAGATTTGTTTCAAGGTAATTTACAAGGTTTTTCTATTATAATTATTTTCTATTAACTTTTGTATATTAATTTTATATCTGGCCACCTTGCTAAACACATAATACTTATAATAATTTATAGAGATTTGTGTTATCTCTAAATAATTACATCATCTGAAAATAATGACAATTTTCCCTTTTGTTCTACCATATGCTAGTAATTCCTTTTTCTATATCTTGTCAAAACAAAACACAGCAATATGAGATGCCCTGCTATTGCTGATTTTAAAGTAGATACTTCTAGCCAGGCTCTGTGGCTCAGCCTGTAATCCCATGCCTTTGGGAGGCTGAGGTGAGTAGATTGCCTGAGCCCGCGGGTTCGAGACCCGCCTGGGTAGCGAGACCTTATCTCTACAATAAATAAAAAAATCAGCTGGGTGTGGTAGTGCATGCCTGTAATTCTAGTTACTTGGAAGACTGAGGCAGAAGGATCGCCGGAGCCCAGAAGGTCAAGGCTGTGGTGGCCGGGAGCGGCCACTGCACTCCAGTCTGGGTGACAGAATGAGACTCCAACTCAAAAAACTAAACTAAAATAAAATAAAATAAAATAAAATAAAGTAGATACTTCTGAGATTTCACCATTATAATGATTCTTTTTATATATTTTTAGATATTCTTTCATCAGATTAGGAACATTTACTGTTACTTCTAGTTTAAAGAGAAGGATTTTACTTCTCATTTTTGATGGTTAATAAAAGTTATCAGATGCTTTTTGTGTATCCACTGAGATGATTTCCTCTTTTAAAACAGTAACCATTTTTACACTGTGCAATATTAAATATCCTTAGGTTCCTGGGCAATTTCTAAGTATTAATGGTCATGTTTATACACTATGGGGTGCAGTTTGATAACAGTTGTCAGGATCCTTGCATCCATCTTCATGTGATGGGTCTGTATCCATCTTCATCATTGAGATGGGCCTGCAATTTGGCTATTCTGTACTGTGTTTAGGTGTGGTTTCAAGGGCAGACCTGGCTCATCAAATGAGCAAAGGACTCAGTTCCCTCAAATAAATGAATTTTTCTATATCAGCTTACTGGCCTCCTCAAGTTAGCCTGTCTATTCCAGTGAGCAAGACGGGAAGAAATGCAAAACAGGGCAAGAGGGATATTTTGCAAGTTGTCAATATATAAACAAGCATCTGTTTTAGAACAGGGATGCTCAGTGTTTCTCAACCCAGCTGCAAATTACAATCACTTGGGGACTGTTTTTTTAAAATGTGTATTAGGAACTCCCCCAGGTCAATTAAATTTGAGTCTCAGAGGTTTGGTCCTGTCGTCGTAATTATTAGAAGCCCCCCCAAATGAGTCTACTCTGCAGCCAGGATTAGAAATACTGGCTTGTAAGACTCTAAATGTTTCTTTTCATATAGCAATCTCACATATTATCAACATCTTATAATGAATCAGTTCATTAAACAATGAGTATTTGCTAACTGATGGCGTTTCAGGAAACATATCAGGCTTGATGTAATTGGGATGATGTGGTCCCTGCCTCCATGTACAGGTTCATTGGGAAGGGACGACCCTCGTCTCGTTCCAGTGAGAGAACAATCAATGGAAAATCAGTATGTGGTAACAATAATGCTGATCACAGCACAAACACAGACACTCAACAAATACTCTATTGGATAAATTAAGGCTCATTTTTTCCATGAAATCTATTCAGTCACAAAAAGAAAGTTACACAATTATGTTAATGATCTAGTGTTCATGAAATTACAAAACAGTAGGTGCTGATAATCCTATTTTATAATGTATTTTGATATAAAAAAAGAAGTTGGAAGAATGAACAAAAAATAACCATGTTAATCACTGTGTTGAAAACATTGTTCAAAGGGTACAAAGTTTCAGTTGGACATGAAGAATAAGTTTCAGTGATCTGTTGCGCAGCATGTAATATCGTTAATAATAATGTATTGTATATTTCAAAATTGCTGAATATTCTCAGCACCAAAAAAATGGCAAGTATGGGAGCTGATGAATATGTTAATTAGCTTGATTTACTCATTCCACAATGTATACATATGTCATAACATTACATTGTGTCCCATAAACATGTGCAGTTATTATTTGTGCATTTAAAATAAAATAAGAATTGTATTAGTTTGCTTTTATTTTTTTCTTAGTGTCTGTGCAATGCCTTGGTATTAAAAATTACAAAATATAATAAAAGACAGTTACATGGTAGCATATTTTATTTAAGTCACTTTTGTTACAAGGAAAATTTTGCTCCTTTTAGCTACTGTGAGGGGGAGCAGGAATCTTTATAAGATTTTCACAGACATCAAGAACTGAACAAAGTCAAGTTAACATCGAACTAAGACCCAAAAATTCAGGTGTGGCCTCTTCTCTGAGTCCTCTCTTCAAGAACCTGTTCCTTCTTCCATCTCTCCAGAAATCCAGTTTGCTCAAGGTTATAACTTGCTGTGGAGGGATTCAGAATTAAGTCACAGCAACACGACCTTTTGGATAAAGTGCCCATTCTTTTAGGTGAATTGCTAGATCCCCCCAACCCTTATTTGTCACTTATAAATGGAACATATTAGAACAACCTCAGATATATGTTTGAGAATAAAATTTCTAGTAAAGTACCTGTTGCATCAAAAACTTTCAAACAAATGTTCATTTTTTTGTTTTGTTTTATTTTATTTCACTTTATTTTATTTTTAGGGGTAGGGTCTTGTTCTGTCACCCAGGCTAAAGTATAGTGGCACATTCATAGCTCACTGTAACCTCAAACTCCTGGATTCAAGGAATCCTCCCACCTCAGCCTTCCATGTAGCTGGGACTACAGGCGTGTGCCACCACATCTGGCTGATTTTTTAAAATGTTTTGTTTTGTTTTCTAGAGACGGAGTTCTTGCTATGCTGCCTGGGCTGATCTGGAACTCCTAGCCTCAAGCAATTCTTCCACGTCGGTCTCCCAAGGTGCTGAGATTATAGGCACCCGCCAACAGATGTACTCTAAAACATTTGACCATACTTGTTGAAGATGTGCAACAAACCCACGCATAGCAACAGCGTGAAGAGATGGGATCCCTGGAAATCAGAAGGAGGATCCCAGAGACCAGGAGTCATCAGGCACGAGTGATGCCCGTGGACTTGGAGGGTCATCTAGTGATTGCAGGCCTGAGACTGCAGGCAAAGGGGTGGTCCAGGTTCGAGGCTGAGGGCCGAAGGACGCTAGCACCGGAGGCTTCAGGGAAATGCCATTCCCAAGGGTCCCACTGAAGCTATTTCCTGTGGTATCATTGTTGCTTATTCAAATTTTCTAAAAAGGGAGTAGGCTCTGGACACAAACCTTCAATCCAACAGTTTAGCTTGAAACCAAACTCCGCTCCAGGCCAACTCCTCTGGGGCCACTGAGGTGGGGCAGGCCAGGGACAGGGGCAGCTGTCACCAGCCCTGAGTCTCTCCCTTACCCCAGCTCCACTGCCTGCACACCTCTGAACTCCGTTGCTTCTCTCCATCCCCACAGCCATGGCTGGGACCACATCTGTTCTGCATGACTGTATTGACCTTGATCTTGAGATGCCAGGTCAGTCCCAGGTCCCACTCCCCTTTGGTCCATGTTATCACAAGGGCCACAGAGACCATTCTGAACTGCACACGTGACTGTGCCATCCTTGGGACCAGCAGCCGAGTGTCCCCAGGTGGGTCTTGGAACACCATTCCTGAAAGATGCTCTTGATACAAGTACGTGGGATTGGATCCACTTGGAGAAATCAGCTCCCAGACTGCCCTTTGTGGGATCCAGGGACACGAGGACATTCAAGGCTCTGAGAAGAACAGAGTCCACAAACAGTCTCCATTCACTGAACCCAACTTCCTCCCTCTCCGTCGTGGCGGGTCCAGTGTGTTCATGCCCCTCTGGCCTGGCCCAGCCCCCTGAACCTCACCTTGGTCCTGCTCTCTCATCCCACCCAGCTGTGTCTACCTGTAGGCTCCCGGTTCTTGGCCAGGGTGGACACCCAATAGCTGATCAGCTGCTTCCACTCAACAGCTTGAGAGAGACTCTTCCTAATGTAAAATCAACATTCCTACCTTCTATACTTGGTCTCATTTGGGGGCTGGGTGGCTAATTCAGTAAACAAAACTGTCCCATGTTAACTTTAAACAAATGACTCCAGGCTGGGCATGGTGGCTCACGCCTGCAATTTCAGCACTTTGGGAAGCTGAGGTGGAAGGATGGCTTGAGACCAGGTGTTCCAGACCAGTCTGGGCAACATAGTGAAACCTCGTCTTTACAAAAAACAAAAAAAAATTAGCCTGGCATGGTGGCACATGTCTGTAGTCCCAGCTATGCAGGAGGCTGAGATGGAAGGATCACCTGAGCTCAGGAGATCAAAGCCACGGTGAGCCGACATTGTGCCACTGCACTCCAGTTTGGGCAACAGAGTGAGACCTCCAACTCTAAAAAAAAACTTTTTAACAAAATAAGCACAATTTAGAAATTTGAAAAATCTTACAAGGCTTACAGCCTGCAAGGTGGCCATCCCACAGGCTGGGAAACACAGCCTCCAGCCAAGACCAAAGACAGCTACTTCGAAGGAGGAGGGGGAGGGGTAGGAGCTTTATTCTGAATGGGTGGGCTACACATGCATATTCAACAGGTTATAGAAGGAGCTATGAATATTCATAAAGGTGGTCCTGATGCATGCTTATCTCACAAACACGCATGTCACATATGACCATCTTCACCTTGGAGTGGAGACATTTAAACGTATTGCAGTAATGTCCTAAACGTCAAAAGGGCTTTTCAGGACAGGAGGGCACTCAGTGCGCAGCCTCTGTTAGCTAGGCAGGAGCAGTCCGCGGTAGGAGGTCTCTTACCAAGGGAAAGTTGCTGAAGTCAGTCTCTTGTCCTGTCAAAGCTGGGGTGATGGCGGGTGAATCAGAGTTCAGTTAACCAGAGCTGGTGGAGCTGCAGTTGTTTTACTATTGCTTATTTCAAGGCCAGTGCTCGTTTCACTGCTGGAGAAAAATAAAACCCTTGTGAGAAAAAGAATAAACCAGGTAGTACATCGTTTATTCTTTAAGTGTGGGGTGCATGACTAAAACCTGACCCGGCATGGCCTCTGGTCCTGTTTGGAGTCTTATTGCCACTGTTCTGTCAGTCTTAGGATCTCCATTTTAACATTCATGCTTGTCAGTTTTTGGTGTCTAAACCATAAAAGGCAGAGGGTAGAATGAGGTGTGTCTGACCTCCTGTCCCATCATGGCGAAAAATTCAGTTTTAAAATTTTTCTGAGGACCCCTTGGCCAAGAGGGAGCTTGTGCAATCAGTGTGGGAGGTGGACATATGACTTTATTTTAGTTTACACCCTAAACTGGAGCCCACTGGGACTGTGAACCCTGACAGAATGAGGGTGAAGAGAAGATGTGGAATCAGGCCGTCCCTAGCATGAGACATTTGTCCCGGGGATGTATTTGTCAGGAGGAGGCTGGAGGAAGGGGAGGTGGGCATGGAGGGCTCTTTGCATGAGAGCTCCATTTTGAGGTCTGGTGGACATCAGGGTGAGACCCTGACCATTTCAGCTCTATCCGCCTCACCCTTGGCCTTTGCGAAGACCGAGCAAAACAAACACATGAACGTGCTCACCACATTAACTATGATCTACAAAGGCCATATGTCCAGTGAAGATTTCTTTTTAGAATCTGGTTTCCCTTCTGTGTGAATTTTCTGTTGCCACAAGACAAATTTGAACAACTTAGCAGCTTAGGGACTCGGACAGATGCTCTAACACCAATGCTCACAGCATATTCACAATAGTCAAAAGGAGGAAACAGCCCAAATGTCCATCAGTGGATGAATGGATAAACCAAATGTTGCAAAGCCTTGCAAAGAGAATATTATTCAGCCGTAAAGGGAAGTAAAACTGTGCAATGTGAATACACCCCGAGGACATCACGCTAAGTGAAACAGGCCAGTCACACACACACAAAACAAACATCATATGATTCCATTTGTATGAGACACCTAGAATAAGCAAATTCCTAGAGACAGAAAGTAGAATGGAAGTTACCAAGGCTTGGAGAGGGAGGAATGAGAGGTTATTGTTTAATAGGCATAGAATTTCTGTAACGTGGTGACCCTAAATCTGAGAGGGCTGGTGCACTGTTAGGTCGGTAGGCTGAATGCCACGGGTAAGATGTAAAGAACTGCACAAACGGTAGGTCAGAAAAGTTTATTTAGAAAGTAGATCAGAGAAAAAGGGTGGATCCGCCTCTCCAACACCAGAGTGGGGACCAAACGCATAAGGAACGTTTGGTCACGAATGTTCAGCAAGCATGGCTTATAAAGCTTTCTTTAGGTGAGTAGTCATGGGTGAGGTAACATAGGAGGTGTCGCTATGGTGATAGGGTGGTGGTCTGTGTCACATCAGTCTCGAAGGGCTGATCACAACAGATTAGGTCAGCTTGACCCTTTATGGCAGGAAGACAAATACTTTGGATAAAAGGGTGAGTACAAAGCATGCTTTGGGGGTTACAAGACAACTATCAGTAACTACCTCCAGGAAACCAGTTTTGTTTCTCATTTAAGGAGGGTCTGCTGAAAAAGCATGACAAATCTAAGCAGTGTTCAAATGTCTGCCACTCTGACTAAAGTTACTCCACTTTGACTTATCACCCTTTCACGCATAATGTTCTTTACCTATTCCAAAGAAGTCACCCAGAGGTTCATCAGGGAAAGACACTCGTTTATTAGAACTTACAGGAGGCACCAAATGGCAGATGGTCAGTGAAGAATCCATGCTTTGGGACAGCAAGCAGTTTAATAATCAAACAAGTTAATTATTCAAATTGCCACATGGTGTTTACAATTACATTGATTGATTAAGAGCGATGCCTTCATTGTTTGCAGCATTGCCTGATCACCTGCACCCCATGACTCATTACTGGGAACATGCATATCCTTCAGAGACCAGCCTTGGCCAGAGAAAGAAAGAAGCCAGGTATAGGGGAGACAGTCCATGTCCAGACAATACCTCACAGTTTCCATTTAGGATGACGAACTATTTCTGGAAATAGATAGTAATGATAATTGTACAATATCACGAATGTACTTAATGTCACTGAATTGTACACTTAAAAATCATTAAAATGATGACTTTCATATAATGTATAAATTACTACAATTAAAAAATCAAATAACAACAACAAAAATAAGCAAGCCAAGACCCAAAAAAAAAATATCTCACAGTTTCCCTGAAGTTTGAGCCTTGGGTGCTCACCAGGCTAAAGTCAAGATGTCAATAAACTGTGTTCTCATCTGAAGGCTTCACTTGGAAAAGATCCACTTCCCATCTCCTTCAGGTCATTGGCAGAATTGAGTAGGACTGAGGTCCCTGTCGTCTTGCTAGCTGCCAGCCAGGGACCATTCTCACCTTCTGAAGGTCACCATCAGGTCCTTGCCATGTGACCCCCCCCCCCAGGCCCCTCACATTTCCAACCTCTCACTCCAGGAAGACGCCAGTGCATTGTAAGGACTCAGCTGATTAGGTCAGGCCCACTAGATAATTTCCTTTTTTATTAACGCAAAGTGAACTGACTGGTAAATCTATCATAGGCATGCTATCCCATCACATTCCAAGACTCTGTCTGCCATCCAGGGAAGAGGATTATCCAGGACTTGCCCATCAGGGAATAGGAATCTTGGGAGTGATCTTAGAACACTACACAACACAACTTCCTATGCATAATGCATAATTCAAAGTGTCCCTGAACCTGATTTACCCTAAAATAACTCGGTGATGATAGGTTCTCCACTTGGCTAGTGGAGCTTGGGGGAAAGGCTTAGTGTTTTCTGTTTCTGTTTTGTTTTGTTTTTTTCTTTTTGAGTCAGGGCTTCACTCTGTCACTCAGACTGGAGTGCAGTGGCACGATAACAGCTCACCACAGCCTTCACCTCCTGGCTCAGACGATCCTTCTGCCTCAGCCTCCAGGGTAGCTGAGACTACAGGTGCACACCACCATTCCAGCTAGTTTTTTTTTTATTTTTTGTAGAGTCAAGGTCTTGCTATGTTGCCCAGGCTGGTCTTGAACTCCTGAACTCAAGTGATTCGCCCACCTTGGTTTCCCAAAGTGTTGGAATTACCAGGCATAAGCCGCCATGCCTGGCAGATAGAAGGTTATATTGTGGGGGTGGAGAAGGATTGAAAATGAGTCTTGACTTTTCTGGAAGACCTCACCTGTTTTTAATATCTAGGGGGCATTGTGAGGCCAAAGCAACTCCATCTTGGCTGCTAATTCACCATGTTGACTTCCACTTAACCCCATTTCTAGGAAGGTCTCTAAGATTCCCTACTGATCTATTGTTCCTCTTGTAAGTGCAGGTACTTACCATGAATCCTGCCTTTCAGTCAGACATCTCACTGTTACCCTATTCACTTGTCTTTCACGTACATTCTGACTCACCTCTTCTTTATCGTAAGCCCTGGGTGTGATGGGTAAGAGTGTGGGATTCCCTCATCTCATCTCACTGCTGGCCTAAGACACAGACATGGCTTCTGTTCATATGACCCTGTTAAAGGATTCTTTCTAAGAAACTGGATTGTCAGTCTCTTACTTCGGCCTCTAAACTTCCTCAGCCTTTAGGGGAAGGTTTGCATAAACCTGCTCACCGCGAAACAAGCATCACTTCTAAGACACGGGCGTTTGGAAGAACAGCGCCAGTCACTCCATCTCTCTGGAAAATGGGGCCCCTTGTGGTTTTCAATTAGGCTGTGTTTATTGGCTTAATGGTCTGGCTCCAGCTGTTGCCCAGGCTTGAAAGAAATAAAACTGGGTCAAGCCAATGATTTCAAGGCATGCAGAGCAGTTATTTCCGCTAATCATTCTGTCTGTCCTCTGGATACTGTCAGTACCTCGAGAATGGGCTGGTCTGTAGTTTCTCCACAGTGGCTGCTCACAAGACCACCTGGGACCCACCCACCAAGAGGTAGCCCATCAGATTCTCTAGGGCGGGCCCAGGGTTTACTCAAAGCTGCTCAGGTGATTCCAGTGGGCAGCCAGGGTGGTGAACCACTAGGTTGCATAATCATTTGGAAAACAACTTCTAATGAGATAAAAATTAACATTAAGGTTGACTTCATTGAAGGGGTATTCAGTTTATTAGACCGAGAAGTAGAGCCCTGCAGGGAATAGAAATGCATTTTGGAAAGAAATTGGTTTTGTGCAAATGTGAGAGGAAATGACTTGTTTCAGGACATCCAAATTCATTCTCAGTATTTGCTGAGTGTTCCCAAGTGCAGGGTGCTAAGATACAGTCAATTGTTCACGAGATCAACAGGGGCCCCGCCTCCTGAAGTGTCTGGCCTCCTGGAAATATACAGTAGCCATGTAATGAGTCCTTAAAGCTACTAAGGTCCTGGATTTTTTTTTTTTTTTTAATCGGAGCACAACAGAATTTAAGTCTGCTTTCTTGCACTTGTTTTAGGTGAGAAAATTATATCACAATTGTGTTAAGAGAAAATACATCCTGATCTCTTTTTTCTCCTGAAAATTTATGAATGAAATGATAAAGTGCCTCTGGTGTGTGTCTGTGCATGCATTTGGGTTTGAGGGATGCTGTGGCATCCACCTTCTTGAGACACCGGGAAGCAGGCTTTGTATAGCACACTCATGAAACCTGGAACTGCCACCTGGTGGTACTGGTCCTTCATACAGACATGTTTGTTCAACCCCTCTTCCAGGCTGAGATCTCCTGCACTAATTAGAAATAACGAGAGTAGGTCAAATGTTGCTATTTATTGGAGTTGAGAACTGTTGCATGAGGAAGATTTATTGTACCATTCTCCCCACCTACGTGTGCTTGAAATCTTCCATAACAAAAACTTAACAAAATTAAATGAATGATTCAAGAGACAAAAGAATAAAATGTCAATTAAAATTGTAAAGGCAAATCAAAAAGAAAACTCTCAGAGTGGAGTAGAGGACTGTTGTTGAATTTTTTAACTGTGCACATTATTTGACACATGCAAGTCCAGAAAGTAGACTTCTACAAAACCCTATGTCAAGCTGGCCCACCCTCACCTTAGTACTTCCTTGGCCAGTTAGCTGATGACATAGAGGTTGCTCATTCCAGGGTGAGCCTCTCTTAGATGGGGCGCTCGTGAGTGATGCCAGGTAGGGTGCGGCATTTTGCTCCATGAGTTCTTGATTTTGCCACAGAAAAGAATTTCAGACAGAATACAAAGTATAGTTTAAGAAAGAATTTTTTAGAAAGAATGAGGCACGTTCAAGGAAAGCATGGGTATCCTAAGGGGAAGGGCACCTGCTTGCTTTTGACAAGCTTTATAACTAGGAGGAAGCAAACCATGAGCTAAGAGGAGTAGGCTGCAAGTATCTGATCATGAGTTTTGATTACTTTGTCTTAACCTTCTAAGATCACAACAACCTTCTAAATAATGAAAGCTATTGACTAACTAAATATGCGCTTTTTGTTTAGAGCATCGTGTCTGTGTTTCGGGTAATTCTCTGCTGTTTGGTGATTTGCTGTACTGGTCTATATTCCAGCCTGCAAGATGGTCAGTTCTGTTGTGCCTGGTTGGTCAGGCGAATGTAGTGTTCAGATGAGAAAGATGTCTGAAAGCTTACTCTGTTTGAATTTAGACCTGCCTGCAAGAAACTCATCTATTTATTTCTAACTGCATAGATCTATCTATGTCTAAACTGCACTGGCTAACAGTAGGGATAACATCAGGGTCCACACATCTGCATCCCAAAACCTGGTGCAATGTATAGCACAGAGAAGTGCCAGAAATTCAGTGGATACTTGCAGAACTAATATGAACCAACACCTGCACTCCATTTCTTCTGCTACCAAGTCTTCCAAGCCCTTGTGGAAAAACATTTCCAATTTGAGGATCCACATTTCTGGGAGATGTGGACATACTGGGGAGAGTCAAGAGAAGGAAAGGCCTTAACCACAACCAAGATCAAGGCGCAGAGCCTGGGAAGGTTGGACAATTGTAGGTGCAGGCTGCTTCTACACAGAGCACCCAACGGAAAACTGGTGAGTTTGTATTCTGAAAACAGGAGATAAGCCATGTCAGAGACGTACTGAGGATGCCTGCTGAGTGGCGTCTCCATGGGGCCAAGGTTCTGCCTGTTTTCTCACCAGCCATTCTGAGCACACATCACAAGGTGTGTTGTGGAGGGAAGGAAGGGAGGGAGAGAGGAAGGGAAGTCGTGAAAAAGGGAGGAAGGAAGGGAGGAGGAAAGATGGGAGGGAGGGAGGGAGGG
>NW_007245665.1:134123-136606 GCF_000164805.1 Carlito syrichta | reverse complement strand
GGAGGGAAGGAGAGAAGCAGAGAGGGAGGAAGGGTGGAAAGGAGGGAGGGAGGTAAAGAAGAGAACTGTCAGTCATTAAGGGATGTTATGGCAAATTCTCCAAAGACCTTTTAAAGAAGACAAAATTGAGGTGGAGGATTTGAACCACTGAATCGCAATACTAAAAACACAAGACTCTAATCAGTGCAGGAGAACTCGCCTAGAAGAGGGGCTGAACAAAGGTGTGTGTATGAAGGACCAGCACCAACAGGCGGCAGTCCTAGGCTTTGTGAGTGTGCCGTACAGAGCCTAATTCCCAGTGTCACCAGGAGGCGGATGCCTCAGCATCCCTCAGACCCAAATGTATGCAGGACTAGCCCCAGCAGCCAAGGAGCCTGGGGTGAGAGCTTTGTGTCTGTCAACTTGGCTAGGTTGAACAGCACCTCCCGAATCCTCCTTGGGTGGCTCCTCCTAGGAGGGGCATCAAGGGATATTCTCTCCTGAGAGTTTTAGGGGGAGGGGGACAACAACCTCTTTGCCTGTCTTGATGATCTGCTGACTCACCTCGCTGGCGAAGTGGCAGCTGCAATGACTCTATCCTCCCACCTTTTCCCCACCCCTCCCCAGCTGCCTTCCACCTCTCCAACCCCTGAGTCAGGCGGGTGTGTGTTTAGCTCTGGAGGGAGTCCCAAATTCTGCAGGAGACTCTTCACCAAGGTCTGAGGCAACAAGGATGGACATGGGCTCCAATCCATCCTCATAAGGTTCTGGCTCCTGGGGTCTCAACTTGTCCTTGTGAAGTCCTAGCTCATCCTCATAGGTCCCACCTGGGGCTCATGGGGTTCCCTTCCTGATCACCTCCCTTGGAGTTCATCAGGCTCATGTCAAATGCAGACACAACCTTAGGGAGACGTAACAAGCCTCACAAAGGCATAAGCCAACTCCCTGCAGCTGATGGGTATCTCTGGTAGAACCCTGACTGATGGAACCACCATGCATAGAGACACCCAGAGCCACCAGGAGACCTGACCATGACACTGCCATGGTCCGGAGGAGGTCTAAGTAGCCACACCCACCAAGGTCGACCCAACAGTCTAGTGGCTGTGAGCAGCTCACCGGGCTCAGGGTGGTTGGCAGTACCAGATTCTGTTCTAGTTTATTTTTTTAATTGGCAAATAAATATGTATTGTACATATTCATGAGGTACATTGTGATGTTTTAACAAAGCAGTCTCCAGCATTTTTGGCATCAGATACCAGTTTCGTGGAAGATGGCTATTCCAAGGACCAGAGGTGAGGGATCAGGGTGGTTTCTGGATGATTCAAGCGCATTACATTTATTGTGCACTTTATTTCTATTATAGTTACCTTGTAATATATAATGGAATAGCTATATAACTCACCATAATGTAGAACCAGTGGGAGCCCTGAGCTTATTCTCCCGCAACTATATGGTCCCGTCTGGGGTGACGGGAGAATAGTGACACCTGAAGTGTGTAGCTTATGTTCAGTCTACTCCGTAATCACATTTTGGGTGCTGTCATTGCAGAAAACTCTGCTTCACAAAGATAGGACGTGGGAAACAGAAGCAGGCTTGTCAGTGCCTTTGTGGGAATCTCAGGATATTCCACCCCAACTTTAATCTAGAATGTAAGGAGATTTGAAGTTGTCTTGAACATACTTTTTTTTTAGTTGGAGTCTCACTCCATTACTCAGACTGGAGTGCAGTAGCACAAACCTGGCCACCCACAGCCTTGACCTGCTGGGCTCCAGCGATCCTTCGCCTCAGCCTTCCAAGTAGCTGGAACTGCAGGTGAGCACTACCACGCCCAGCTAAATTTTTTTTTATTTATTTATGTAGCGATGAGGTCTTGCCAAGTTCTCTGGATGAGTCTAGAACCCGCAGGCTCAGGCAATCCACTCGCCTTGGCCTCCCAAAGCGCTGGGATTACAGGCTGAGCCACCGAGCCCGGCCTGAACATACTTTTAAGGCCACATCATTTGTGATCTCAAGCAATTGATCCTCTTCTAGCATGGACAAAGTCAATTCACCTGGCTTATTCACAAATGGGTTGCGGATCCATTCCTTCCCAGTTCAGGGGTCTTGTGTGGTTGGGAAGTAATGCTCAAACTCTTTGGAAAGGTGAGAGAGTTGATCATGCAGTAGCTGGGAGAAAGAAGGCGCTAACTCAGCTTCTTTCAAGATCTCTGCTAATGTTTGAAACATGCCCAAAATCCCAATGTTCACTCATCGACCCATAATTCCAGTTTGGCTTTGAATGGAGCCACCTTATCTGCTGACTTGAATACAGTTGTCTTTCCCCCTGAGGTGACCAATTGAGTTCACTGAGTAGGTTGAATATGGCACACAAGTAAGCAAGTTTTGAGGCCGATTCTGTGTTACTGAAATGTGCTGCTAGTGATGCCTGTTTTTCTAAAAGAAATCTCTTGCGGGGGGCCAGCCCCTGCAAGTTTTGGGGAGTCCCTTGGAAGATGTGGTGGCGT
>NW_007245665.1:111520-134032 GCF_000164805.1 Carlito syrichta | reverse complement strand
ATCCTTCCGCCTCAGCCTTCCAAGTAGCCGGAATTACAGGCATGCGCTACCACGCCCAGCTGATTTTTTTTTTTGATTTATTATAGAGATGAGGTCTCGCTGCCCAGGCGGGTCTCGAACCCACAGGCTCAGGCAATCCACTCACCTCAGCCTCCCAAAGGCATGGGATTACAGGCTGAGCCACCGAGCCCGGCTTATCCCCAAATTTTACACAGGCAGTCTCACAAGTCTTTCACGTGAACACAAAGCCAGGTGCAGGAGGGGATCCCCCACCCACCAGATGCTTAGGTGTGAGGAGGGACAAACCCCAAGATTGTCTTATATTGTTCCCTTTGCTAGTTAATGCTCTTCAAAAGCAGTGCAACAGTCCCTACTAGCCTAATGATGTTCTGATAATCAATAACTTCTAAAGCTCACTCAATACCCATGATGACTAACTTAAACTTTATTACCTTTCTATTCTATGCTAATACTACATACACAATGCTACGGAAGCTCTTAGTTATAGCTTAAACCAATTCCTAAAGAATGTGGCCCAGTCCAAAGATCACGCTGGGCTCTGTAGGATGTGGCCCAGTCCAAGGTTCACGGTGGGCCACTTTTTGGAACAATAGACTACAATCTCTTAACAAAATGACAATTCTAAAGTCCTATATATCTATCCCAATTTCTATGAAAGTTTCCAATTCCTAATTCTAATATATAAAGCTGATTAGCAGCAGTAAAGCTTCCAAATATAAACTGTAAATATACTAAGGCCAAAACCACGATAGTAGAAAATGGAGACAATGAAATTTCTAAAGTTAACTATATTCTTATTAAACTTAAAAATATCATGATTGATTATGCTTGAACTAACATGATTCCTTGACGTAGTATGACCTATTCTACAATACCTTCTATGAATAAAATAAATTCAATTTCTATAATGGGTAGAAAAAAGACCTGACATTAACTGTAGCTAAAGCCGGCCTAAAAGAATGCAGCCCAGTCCAAAGTACGTGCTGGGCTCTCAGGAATGTGGCCCAGCCCAAACTCTGTGCTGGGCCACTCTTGATAATCATCTATACCATTGAAAAGCTGAAAACAGCTCTCCATAAGTATATACTAATTCTACAAATATTCTTTTAAATCTTATAATGAAGTTTGTACCATATAAAAGGCTCCCAAATGTGACCTGAATTTGAATTATATCTAATACCTAAGCCAAAACCACAGTTTATGGGAAACAGGAACAATGGGTTTCTAGAGTGAGCTATGCCTGTCACAGTCACAGAGCCTTCAGCTTAGGCCAGCAGAGTTCCTTTAGGTTGTTTTTGTGCTGCATGGCAAGAGGGGGAGGAAAATGGGGTCTACGGCTCCCGAACACGTCCTAGCGGTCTCGGAGTCCACGGCCCTCCCTGATCCCTAACGCTCAGTGGGCCTCCGTGGCCGGCTCCCAACAATCTCTGGAGAAGCTCTCATAACCCAAACACTCCGATCAGTGATCTACCTTTAGAAAGCCATCTCACTTCTGTGTATAAGAGAAGATGTGTGTGCTCTGGGTCCATCTCCTCACAGAGTTGTTTGAACAGATGTGAGTGATGGGCACATACTTTAATGTGGTTGATAATTTTAATCACATCCTGAAAACATTGTTAAGGTCAGATGACATTTTTCAGCATTTCTCTATGGATGACACTGCACGGACTCATCTTCAGAAGTGACCACTTCGATCCAAATAGTGAAACCAGAAAGACATCCAGTTATGGCAGCCACTTTGTATTGTTCCTATACTGACATAAAACGACCAGTTCCATTTTCCTGATGTGTAATTATTCAAAGACTTGACTAGTTCTGCCGCTGTGGTATTGGTTGGCAACAAAAGTGCACAAATATATCCCCATGTGTGTCCTTCTGAAAAATCTATCACACAAAATCAAGCATTTTTGCTTTGTTGTCAACATCAAGTAGACTTGCCAACCTGGACTTGGTACCACAGTAACTCATTAATCTTCTCTAACAGCTGTGCCTCAGTATCCTCTGTTATTTCACCAACTTGACTAGCCATGGTGCTAGCCAAAAGAGGAACACATGCCACCTTTTGACCTGCATCTGCTCCTAAAAGTTCACAACAAGTGTCCTTAGCAGCAGGCAGGATCAACTCTTCACCAACAGCAAAGGGCTTCTTAGTTTTAGCAATGCGGTTAGCCACTAAGAAGGATGCTCTCAGTGCAGACACATTTGAAGAAGCGATGGTCTTCAATAGTTGCTTCTGTTCTTCATGTTCATGTTTTTTTTTTTTTTCTTTTGAAAAACTCCAAAGGCTTGTCTTTTAATGCAGGGGGCTTGGTCTCCATGTGACAAGGCAGTTTTGAAGTTTCCTGGCTTTGCTGGATAGCCGGTCACCACATATTATACAAGATGGGCTTGGAGAATGTGAATCACCTATTACAATGGACCCGTCATTTAAGGAGGACGCTTGGTAATTTTTTTTTTTTTTTTTTTTGAGTTGGAGTCTTACTCTGTCACTCAGACTAGAATCCAGTGGCACGCTCCTGGCCACCACAGCCTCGACCTGCTGGTCTCCGGCAATTCTTCCACCTCAGCTTCCCAAGTAGCCAGAACTACAGGCGCGTGCTACCATGCCCAGCTAATTTTTGATTTATTGTAGAGATGAGATCTCGCAAGTTGCCCAGGCGGGTCTCAAACCCTTGGGCTCAGGCAATCCACTCGCCTCGGCCTCCTAAAGTGCTGGGATTACAAGCTGAGCCACCGAACCCGGCCAGCTTTCTTTTCACTGGCAGTTTTAGAGTATTCTGCTGTCTCATCATTGGTCTTTCTCCCTTCTCAAAGAACCTCTCCAGTGACGTTTGTTTTTTTACTCATTTTGGCTAGGATTAGCTTGTGGGCTTACCAAAACTCTGACTCTCAAGTGCACAGTGCAGGAAAGAAGCACGGACGGAAGTGGTAAATAAAATAATAGACGGGCCACACATGAACTGAAATAAGTGTCGGATTCTGACTTGAAGCTGGCCACCAGATGCAGCTGTACAACTGAAGTACATCTACTCACTTGCCACTCACTGGTTGGGCTTTGGTATGAGTCTGCAAACCATTGATTTATGATGGTCTCTGTGCATTCAAACCTCACTGCTAGTTTGTATTTGCAGCCACTGTCTAGTGCTAGCATCACTGCCTCAGCCCCACCTTAGCTCATCAGGTATTAGATTCTCATAAGGAGCATGCAATCTAGATCCCTCACATGTGCAGTTCACAATACAGTTTGCACTCCTATGAGAATCTAACGCCACCAGTGATCTAACAGAAGATGAAACTCAGGCAATAATCCAAGCGATGGGGAGTGATTGTAAATACAGATAGATGAAGCTTTGCTCACTCACTCACCCCTCACTTCCTGCTGTGTGACCCAGGTTCCTAGCAGGCCATGGATTGGCACTGGCCTGTGGCCCAGGGGCTGAGGACCCCTGTTTTAATACCTATAGTATTTAATAACCAGATCAGGGTAATTAGCATACCCATCATCTCAAACATTTATCATTTCTTTATGTTGGGAACATTCAATATTGTCCTTCTAGCTAGTTAAAGCTATAGAATATTATAATTAACTATAGTCAACCTCCAGTGGTATAGACTAGCGGTTATGACTCCTCTCTAGCTATAACTCTGTGACATTTAACAAATCTTTTCCTATTCCCCTCCCCTCCCCTTCCCCTTCCCATCCTTTCCAGCCTCTAGTATCGTCTGTTCTACTTTTTTACTTCTATGAGATAAAAATGTTTTAGCTTCCACATATAAGAACATGCGGTGTTTTGCTTTCTGTTCCTGGCTAAGTTCACTTAGTAAAATGTCCTCTAGCCCCATCCATGTTGGTTTGAATGACAAGATTTCTTTTTTTTTTTTTGATTTGGAGTCTCACTCTTGTCACCCAGGCTGGAGTGCAGTGGCACACCCATGGCCACCACAGCCTCAACCTGCTGGGCTCAGGCAATCCTTCCACCTCAGACTTCTAAGTTGCTGGAACTACAGACGCAAGCCACCACGCCCAGCTAGTTTTTGTGATTTCTTGTAGACAGGAGATCTCACCAAGTTGCCTGGGCTGGTCTCAAATCCCTGGGCTCAGGTGGTCCTCTCGCCTCGGCCTCCCAAAGTGCTGGGATTACAGGCTGAGCCACCACACCCGGCCTCGTTTTATTTTTAATGGTTGAATATTATTCCATGGTATACATATACAACATTTCTTTATCCATTCATCTGTCGATGGACACCGGGGTTGATTCCATATCTTGGTGATTGTGGATAATGCTGCCTTAAACACGGAAGGGCAGGTATCTCTTCAATATACTGATTTTCTTTCTTTTGAATATTTACCCACCTGCAGGACTGCTGGATCATATGACGGTTCTTCTGAAGTTTTTTGAGGAACCTGCATACCATTTTCCATAGTGACTGTACTAATTTACATTCCTATCAACAGCGTATAAGAGTTCCCTTTTCTCTGCATCCTCAGCATTTGTTATTTTTTTGTCTGTTTGATAATAGCCACCCTAACTGAAATAAGATAGCACCTCATGGTGATTTTGATTTGCATTTCCCTGATGATGAGCAATGCTGAGCATTCTTTCATATATTTGCTGCCCATTTGTATGTCTTCTTTTGAGAACTATCTGTTCAAATCATTTGCCTACTTTTTAATTGGATTATTTGTTGTTGTTTATTTGATGTTGTGATGTTTAAGTTCTTTGTATAACCCAAATGTTAATCCTCTGTCAGATAAGTAATTTGCAAATATTTCCTCCCTTTCTATAGGTTGTCCTTGCTCTCTGTGGCTTCCTTTGCTGTGCAGAAGCTTTTGAGTTTGATATCATCTCATTTGTTTGTTTTTTTGCTTTTGTTGGCCGTGCTCTTGAGGTCTTATTCATACCATCTTTTCCCCAAATTCTTTTTATTTAGTGACAGTCACTGCAATCCCCTGTGAATGCTCGTGGCTGCTCTTAAGGGCTCTTAGGGGCTGTTTTCCAACCCAAGACTCCACACAGGCTCACAATGTTCCCCAGAAGGTCTTTCCCCTTGTTTGACAAAGCAGCTCCTGGGGGTGTGGGGGGTGTTCAGAAATGCAAGGACAACCACCCCTGTGGCCCCATGGTCCGTCACCCCTCTGTTTCACATGCCTGCTCCTCCCACAACTCTGTCCCTGCAGGGAGCTTCAGTCAGATCTCTGGGCCCAGATTTTCCCTGAGCTTCCCAGCAGGGGGTCCCCCACTTGGCCCTCCTCCCCAACCCTCTGTGGTGAGTTATCCCTGTCATTGATAGTCAGCTGGGGCTAGAAGTCATAACTCCCCTCCGAGGTCTCCCCACGGAAGTCTTTCCTGCTTGTCCCCCGGGAGGGTGACTTTAGTGTGAGGGGACTTGTCCCCGTGCCCTTGACACAGATATAAATGTGAACGTCTCGGCGTCACACTCCAGAGGCACAGAGGCTTATACACCTCATTCACAATGCACCCCATCCTAGCATATGTGTCGCAGGTGCTGAATTAATGAATGACTAGATCCATAGATCCATTCCTACCTGCCCTCAATGACCTGGACACAATCAGATTATGACAGAATACATCAAACAGTGACACTCCGCTTTGTGTCCCCATCGTAGTTGGTATATGTAGCAAAGGCACAAGAATAGTTGTTCAACAAATGAATGAATGTATTTAACTTATGCTTGGAAAAGAGACTGGAAAGCAGACACCAAGACCTTAAAAACTCAGCTAGGGCCTGGGAACCAAGCAGGAAGCATACTCTTCCTCTCTGTTCGCTGCTGCTGGCGGGGCCACAGACTTCTGGTCTGGCCTGCGTTCGCTGACCACCCCAGTCACCAGGAGGATGAATGGTCTCGTCTCAGCCATGAATGGCCTTGAGGGGGGCCGGGGATATGGGAAAGCCCCTTCAGCAGACACCCAGAAAGCTCCAAAGTCCGAGGAGGAAGAGCTTGGATTGCTGGTTAAGGGCAGCACGTTTTAAGGCAGGCATGGATTGGAGCAGGGTTCCCAATTCCTGGCCCAAGCAGAGGCAGGACACACCCCAGAGCAAGTGTCTTTCCTGAGCACTGCTGCTTCAGGACTACTGATGTTTAGAGCCATCCCTGGTCATCCCCTCCCGATGCCAGGAGTACCCTCCCCACAGCTATAACCAGCCAACATGTCTCCAGACATTACCTTATCCTGTGGGGCACAGCCGCCACTGGTGGGAAGCACTGCCCTAAAGGTGCCTAAAGGTGGAGACAGAGCCACGTGCTGGAGAAGGGCCACCGTCCCTGGCCATCTTTACCCACCTCTATAGTGCTTCATCCCATGGTTATCCTCCCTCCTTTGCACATGGTGTGTGGCAGCCCTGCCTGGCACTAGTCTCTCCTGCCACTCTCCTACAGGTCATGCTGTCCTCTGACCATGCACCCTGCACCCCTACGCTGGGGAACCCCCTCACAGCACCCTGATCCCTTCCTCCCTTCCTTCCTCCCCATTCCATGGCTTTGTTCCTCTTTCTGCCCTTACTGGTCCCCAGGCTGGGGTTGCCAGCTAAATCACGGGGGAGAGAGGTTTACATTGAAACAACAGATAATGTGCCAGGTATGGTGGCTCACACTTGTAATCCCAGCACTTTGGGAGGCCGAGGAGGAAGGATTGCTTGAGCCCAGGAGTACAAGATCAGCCTGGGCAACATAGCAAGACCTTGCCTGCACAAAAAAATTAAAAATTAAAAATTAAAATTAAAAACTAACCAGCCATGGTGGCATGTGCCTGTCATCCCAGCTACTTGGGATGCTGAGGTGGAAAGATCGCCTGAGCCCAGGAGGTAGAGGCTGAGGTGAACTGGGATCGTGCTACTGCACTCCAGCCGGGGTGACAGAGTGAGACTTCCGACTCAAATAAAATAAAATAAAATAAAATAAATTAGAGATAATGCATAATTTTTAATGTAAGTATATCCTAAATACTGTGGAACATACTTATGCTTAAAAGATACAGACACCTTGTTCATCTGATAGTCAGACGTCACAAAGTTTCTTGTATTTTCCATTGCTAAATTGGGCAAGCCTGCCCTGGCTTCCCCGGCTGGCCCGCTTGCCAGCACTACATACAGACAACTTGAGCATCGATGCCTCTGACCTGGCTATCTGCTTTCCCTGTCTGTCCCTCACAGTCACTTCTCCCTGTGCACCTCTGTTTCTTCCTCAGCACGCTAAGAGGGATACTCTACCTCCAGTGGTGACTTGGCACAAGAAAGGATGGCCTCTGGCAACAGGGTCCCTGTCCCCAAGATTCCAAAGGAGGAACAAAACGTCGGGTTGCTGAAGTGTTCATAGACCCACAGGTGCCACATGCCACCAAGGGAGGTGCCCCAGGGGACCCGGCTCAACAAGCTGGCAGGATACGTGGGCCATGTCTGTGCTCTCCAAGGGCCCCTGCAGCTGGGGACAGATGCTCCGGCCACCACTCAAGGGTCACACAGTCTCATACATCTCACAAGTCAGATCCTCATACAATACTAGGGTCACATCTCCCCACATTCCAGATGAGAAAACCGAGGTCACACGTGGGGTTGGACCCTCGCTTTTGCCTCACCCCTTGATCATGGGCTCCCCTTGTGCGACAGAATGAGTAAATTACAGACAGCAAGCGATTCTCTCTCCTCTCCTGTCCTGACGCATCAAGGACTATGAGCACGTGGAGGCAGGGAGGCCCTGCTGAGAATGACCCCAAGCCTGGACATGCCGGAATGTCAATCAACACACCTGACAAAGGCGGTCTTTGTGCTGAGGGAATGCTCTGACTTGATTGGAGCCCACACCTGTGATGCCAGCTATTAACTTGATAAGCTGCCATGACATTGGTATAGCAGAAAAGAGGACCCAGAGACCATGCTGTTACTGTCCTGCAGGTGGTGGCTGGCCCAATGTGGCATCCTCACGGGCAGAGGTGTCCAGTGTCTGTCTTCTGACCAGCTGCTGGATAGCTCTGTTGTTCAATTGTCCATTCAGGCAGCTCCGCCCTCCTGCAGCTCCCACTTGCTGAGCTAGGCGATTCTCCGATGAATCGCTGACCCATGCTCACCACATCTTTGTCTGAGAAACGTGTTTTGACATCTCAAAGTTGTACTCAGCCCCCATGGAAGCATGCTTCTGTTTACTAAGTTCTGTATATACTGCAAATCAAGCCATGTATTAAAAACATTATTCGGGAAGGGTCTGACATTATGATTCATCTAGAGACTAATATTTGTCTTGTCTTCAAATATCAACATTCTTTTTTCTTTTAATCTTTTTAATGTTTGTAGAGACGGGGTTGTGCTGTGTTGCCCAGGCAGTTCTCGAACTCCTGGCCTCAAGTGTTTCTCCCACCTCAGCCTCCCAGAGCACTGGGATTACAGGCACAAGCCACTGCCCTCTCGTAGAAGGCTGTCTGCCCACTCTGGTTTCCTCAAGTGTCACCATGGGGCTTACTGGGGGTGACTTCCACATTTCGTATCTGGTGACAGTGCCATTTCCATATCTATAAAGCCCAGAGGAGCCAGAGGTATTCCGGGAGCAGCCATTGGGGACGGTCCTCTCAGGTAACCTCATTTGAATGGGAAAGGAGGCGGCCATGGCAGCATCTCCGGCGAGGACCGTTTGGGAGAAACTGAGACAGACATCTCAAGTGGAGACAGCAGGGGCCTAAGACTCAGGAGACCCAGGCTCAGGGCTCAGTCCCCACCTGGCCCCTTCCTGAGCAGCTGAGCAGGGAGACAGAACAGTGCTAAGACCCGGTGTGAGGAGAGGCCAAGCTGCTTTGTGCCTCCCGCAGAGCCCACGGTGCTCCAGGCACGACCTGGTGGCTCACAGACCTCAGCCATGGGACATTCCAAGGTGGAGTTCCTTCTTGAAGCCTCATCAGTTTGGGAGCACTCCTGTCCTGCAGGGCTCCGGCAGGGAACCTGGGGATACCCATGGGATATACGCAGAGAGAGAGAGAGAGAGAGAGAGAGAGAGAGAGAGACAGAGAGAGAGAGAGACAGAGACAGAGACAGAGAGAGAGACAGAGAAGACAGAGAGAGACAAAGAGAAAGAAACAGAGAGAGGGACAGAGACATAGTAAGACATAGAGATACAGAGAGAGAGACAGAGAAAGACATAGACAGAGAAGCAGAGACAGAGAGAAGAGAGGCAGAGAGAGACAGAGAACACAAAGAGAGACAGAGAGAAAGGAACAGAGACAGAGAGGGACAGAGACATAGTGAGACAGAGAGATACAGAGAGAGAGAGAAAGACAGAGACAGAGACAGAGAGACAGAGAGACAGGCAGAGACAGAGAGACAGAGAGAGAGACAGAAAGATACAGAGAAGGAGAGAGATAGAGACAGAGAGACAGAGAGAAACAGAGGCAGAGCAAGTTAGAGAGACAGAGACACAGAGAGAAAGAGACAGAGACAGAAAGAGACAGACAGAGAGACAGAAAGACAGAGGGAGACAGAGAGAGAGACAGAAGAGACAGAGACAGAGAGAAGAAAGGAAGACAGACAGAGAGAAACAGAGAGACACAGAGACAGAGACAAAGACAGAGTGCACACTTTATGTTGTCATATTATTTATTTTTTCGAGTCCGGGTCTCTGCAGCCCGGGCTGGAGTTCAGTGGCACGATCACAGCCCTCAGCCACCTATGGTGCCCCTCTGAATGTGCATGGACTAAAAGAGACCCCTGTCCTCCAAAACCGCCAACCAAAGAAGAGAGCACGGGTTTAGAGCCCCAGAGACAGTTCAGCTCTTTGGTTCCACTCCAGCTGTGCTGCTGAGACTCGGAGGCCATGGGGAGCCCACGCGACTCTCCCAAGAGTGGCAGGGGTGGGACTGGGTGTTTTCTGGAAAGGCTATGAGTGCATGACCCTCAGCATAGCATGACTCGGGCCGTCCCTCCCCTTGACCCTGGTTGTGGCTGAAGAGATGAGGCTTATCTGAATAGTTCCCAACGCTCTGGTTCAACTCAGAACCCTTCCGACTGAATGTAAGGAAAATGGCCACGAGATGCCCCAACATGCAGAGCAAGGGCGAAGGTTCCAGCCAAGCTGGGATTTCTGTTCCTCGGGAATGGGGGCTCCAAGCTCAGGCATGGGGTGCCCCTTGCCCCTGCTCCCCACCCTTCACCTGGCACCGCAGGTCATGGAAAGAGAGGACCCAAGATCAGGTTCCTGCCTCCCTGGCCCAGCTCTGTGACTCGGGGTGACTGTCCATCTGTCCTTCCCCCAAAACGAGCAGGGAGCGCTAACAGAGTCCTAAGACTCTGTCTTGGCAACTAATGATATTGTCGCCTGTGATTACAGAAGCTGATGGTTGCTATATTTTTCTTTTCATGACATCTCTTTGGTTCATGATTTATGGGCTGCCAAGTCCTGGGTATGACAGGCCGTCCCCAGCAATCCTGCACCATCTATTACTCCCAGTGCTCCTTTGGGAAAACGCTGCCTGCTTGCCAAAGCAGTTTCTAGAAATGCATTGCAGCAAAACGCCTGGGCTGTCTGTGCCCTCATCTGTCCTTGTCACTTGGCGAGAGGCCTTTTGTGACCGTCCAGAGGGTCCATCTGAGAGTTCTCAGCTGTGGCTCCCTATTGCAGTAGTCTCAAGAGGGCTGGAGCAGAAAGGCCACATCACCACAAAGCCACAGTGGGAAGGCAGGTGACCGAGGGGAGTGATCCAAATGTCTGAAGCATTCGCAAAACCACCCCACTCACTTCTGAGAAAATCAACCCTCTTGGACGTTCCCGGATGTCTGGGAGGCTTCTGGAATGTCAGCATGGAATATCAGCATCCATAGAGGAAACGCAAGTTCTGGTCAGACAGAGTGATCTTCCACCACACAGAGGAGACTCTACCATGTCCACCGTGCACACTGGCACTGGCAGGGGCCTTCTACAAGGGCTGGTGGCACTCACTGAGTGAGATTTGAGGGCCCTGTCGACGAGAGCTGAAGCAGGAGGGTGTGACTGTGAACCGGCCATGACAGAGCCACCACCAGCCTGGGGTCAGAGGGCCTCCATGTCAATGGCTTCCCTCTATATTTGTCTCTTCAGGACTGTCTGTCACCGGTCTGCAGTTGCAGTGGGTGGCCAGGGGCACCTCTACCTCAGGTGAGACAACACACCCAGCTGGAGCTGTGCAGGGGCCACAGACATGCCCTGAGGCCCAAGAATGTCCGGGCAGCCCCGTCAAAGACCACTCCCAGGTGGCCAGAGATCTGCTCCTCAGGCGAGCTTGGCAAGATCCAGACAGCACCATAAACACACACGACACAAATTCACCATGTGCGCTCAGTATCCCTCCAAACCCATGGGACACGTTCAACAGAGAGGGTGAGTCTGCCCACCACAAACCTTAACTAGTAGTTGCCCATCTTGAGCGTGGCATGGGTGGCCCGAGTCAACTGTGGCCACGAGACAGAGTCTGAAGATGTGTTTGCTTAACTCCAAGTCGCTTCTTCACCTGAGGTGCCACTGGAGAGGGAGTGATGTGTTCCAGCACCGTGTAGAAGTCATGGCGCCTTCATTTTGATTGCATGACAACTTCATTGTTTTTAAGTGTCCTATTGGGCAGGCTCGGTGGCTTACACCTGTAATCTCAGTACTTTGAGAGGCCAAGGCAAGAGGATCACTTGAGCCTGGGAGTTCAAGACTAGCCTGGGCAACATAGTGAGACCTGGTCTCTATTTAAAAATAGAGACATAGTGAGACCCTGTCTCTATTAAAAAAACAAAAAAGACATGGAACAAAATTAAAAGTATATGTTGCATTCCCCTCCAATCCCCAACCACCAGACACCCAGTCTCCTCCCCACAGACAAACTCCATGACAAGTTGCCCGCATGTCCTCTCGTCCACCAGACACATAGCCTCCTCCCCATGACAAGGTCCCCATGTGTCCTTCCAGAGAGGCCCGTGTAAGGTGGGCAGATGCCCAGGCTCTGTGCCCCAAGCTCCTTGCTTGCAGGCACTTGCTGACGTATGTTAGAGGCAAACACCATAAACACAGAACTGCCTTCTCCCCTCAGTGCTGCGTGGCGTCCCTCCATTTTGCAGCTATACGATGACCAAGTTGCTACTAGCAGGTGATAGCCAGTCCTTTTTGCTCCGGCCATGTTTCAGTGATTAACTGGGCATATCCATTCTTTAATGCTTACGGAAAAGTGATGGTTACTGGAAGTGTAACTCCCACATCAAAAGGTTTGGGTGATTTTGACAACTGCTGTCCAACTGCTACCAGAGGCCGAGTGAATGTAACTCTCCACCAGCAGCACAGGAGGGGGCCTGGCCCAGGCTGCTGTGGGGGGGGGCCTCATTGTTTAAAGCTGCATTCTCTAATGAGACTGGCATGTTTTCACTTGTTTATTTGCTGTTAGTGTTTACAGTGAGAGAAGGGGAGACCCCCCCAAAACAGGAATTATCTTTTGGAGGGCAGGCCCCTGTAGGACAGACTTCCCCTGCTAGGTAAGTGTTCTAGGAATCCATCAGCATCAGTGTATCAGTTAGTGTTATGGTGAGAGGCTGGTCTGCTTCAAAGAATTTTTTTTTTTTTTTGGAGATTCTTTTCAACATGTTTGCCCATTTCTCAATGGGTGATTTACAAGTGAGCCTACCCACACCATGCTGGATGTACAGCAGTTTTTGACCCAAAAAACCCAGCATGACCCTCATGTCCCAGCCTCCCTACTCACCCAATCTAGCCTCAAGCAACTTTTTCTTTGTTTCTCCGGATGAAAAAAGTCCTTGAAGGGAAGACTGCCGATGTGGAAGAGGTGAAACAAAAATAGGCAAAAGCACTAAAAGGCATCAAAATTGATGAGTTCAAAAGCTGTTTTGAGCAGTGGAAATAGCATCTTGATAGGTGTGTTGCATCAGATGGAGAGTACTTTAAAGATAACTGAAATTTTGACTTGTAAGAATAAATATACAATTTTTAATAGATAAATTCTGGGCTTTGGGGGGTTTCTCCCTCATATATATTCTGTCTCTTTCTCTGTTTATGGATGTTTTTCTGTTTGATTTGGGGCAGTCTTATTTATTAAAGAAATTAGTCCTTTGATTTGTCATGCTTTTTTTTTTTGTCTTGACTTTTGTGGGGTTTTTTTTATACAGAAGATTTTGTGTAACTTATAAATAAGGGGTAGGGGGAGATTGGAGCAATTTTTTTTTTAATTGGAGTCTCACTCTGTCACTCAGGCTGGAGTGCAGTGGCATGCTCACACTCACAATCACCACAGCTTCGACCTGCTGAGCTCAGATGATCCTTCTGCCTCAGCCTTCCAAGAAGCTGGAACTACAGGCATGCGCCACCACACCAGGCTAATTATTTATTGTAGAGATGAGGTTTACCAAGTTGCCCAGGCTGATCTTGAACCCCTGAGCTCAGGCAATCCTCTTGTCTCAGCCTCCCAAAGAGCTGGGATTACAGGCCTGAGCCACCACGCCCAGCCCCAAGGGGAAATTTTTAAAAGCCTTCCCCACTTCAAGATTGTAAAAGTCAGCTGATTTAAGACCTCCACACCGCTTCCCCCACCCACACGCACACACACTGCATACAATTTAACTCTACTGCAGTTAAATTGCTTAATATTGCTCACTGAAATTAAGGCTCATGAGGCACAAATCACTTGGGAAAAGTTTATTACAAGCCAAGTGTGAGGATCGACTGGGAAGACACACAAGCACAGTGGGCATGTCCCAGCATCTGCTATAAATAGGATGGCTTTTATAGGACAGTTCAGGAGGAGGGAGACTCCCTCATGCGAGGTTGTCCTTTGTCATGCCAGGTACAATACTGAGGTCACAAGCGTTGGCCACAGATGACAACATACAGGCTAAGATGTTCGCGTGCAAGACGGTTAGCAGAACCTCATGATTCAGAAACAAACCAGGGCTGGTTGTAGTGGCTCATGCCTGCCATCCCAGTGCTTTGGGAGGCTGAGGCAGGAGTATCGCTTGAGGCCAGGAGTTTGAGACCAGCTTGGATATAATAATGAGACTCTGCCTCTACAAAAAATAATTTTAGAATTTAGCTGGGCATGGTGGCATGCACCTGTAGTCTTAGCTACTTGGGAGGCTGACACAGGAAGATGGCTTGAGGCCAGGAGTTTGAGGCTGTAGTGAGCTATGATCATGCCACTTCACCACTCCAGCCTGAGGAGCAGAGCAAGAAGACCCTGTCTCTAAAAGAGAAAACAAAACAGAAACAAATCCCTGTTATTTTCAATATCAGTGGGTCACACATGAATCAGCATGTCAACAGTTTCAGGAGCTCATGACAAGATTCTTGACTCAGGGTCAGGATGTCAGTCATGAATCATAAGACCTTCCCCAAGCAGGTAATGTGGAAGTCTGCTAAATGTGACCCATAGGGTTATCAACACCTCCCCATAGAATTACACGTCTTCTGGATGGAAGAAATACAGAAAATCAATAGGTCCCACCAGACTGTTTTAGCAACGGGAAAACTGAGACGCCATGGGGCACCTGTTACCACCTGAAGACAACCAGCGAGCCAGACCGAAAGAGCACAGGCTGCAGGGAGCCAGCTTGCTGATTTCCCCAAATTCTGCCCAGCCCTGTAACACCTCCACACTTGGCCTCTCTGGGGTAAGTGCTTCCTCTTTATAAGTCCACATTCTGTGTCTAGTTGAAGCTCAATTGTTTTTTAAATAAGGCAATGCCTTAACTGTGGGCTCTGGCAGGGATTTCAAGATACTGATAAAATTCCAGGAAGCTAAGAGGAGAAACACCGTTTCTGCCAACACGTTTCCAGGGGACTAGAAAAACGTGTTCTTGAAAAAGCTCACACTGGCCAGGCTTGGTGGCTCAGCCTGCAACCCCAGCGCTTTGGGAGGCTGAGGTAAGTGGATCGCCTGAGCCTACGGGTTCGAGACCCGCCTGGGCAACTTGGCAAGACCTCATCTCTACAATAAATCAAAAAATTAGCCTGGTGTGGTAGCACGCGCCTGTAGTTCCAGCTGTTTGGAAGGCTGAGGTGGAAGGATCACCAGAGCCCAGCAGATTGAAGCTGCCGTGGCCGGGAGCGTGCCACTGCACTCCAATCAGGGTGACAGAGTGAGACTCCAACTCAAAAAAAAAAAAAAAAAACTCACCCTAAAGACTGGGCACAGTGGCTCATGCCTGTAATTCCAGCACTTTGGGACGCTGAGGCAGGACGATCACTTAAGGCCAGGAGTTCAAGATCAGCCTAGGCCATATAGCAAAACCTTATCTTTAAAAACAAAAAAGTCTGGTGTGGGTGGCACACATCTTTAGTCCCAGTCCTTTGGGAGGCCAAGGTGGAAGGTTCATTTGAGGCCAAGAGTTCAAGGCTGCAATGAGCTATGGTCTTGCCACTGCACTTCAGCCTGGGCAACAGAGTAAGACACTGTCTCAAAAGAAAGGAAAAGAGAAGAGAAAAAGCTCACCTTGGGTTCAGCTTTCCCTGGGAGAATGACACATGTAACAATATGGAGTAAGAGCCCAGACATGGGACAGAAGCCACCCTGTGCACGCCCACATACAGCCCTGCAGGAGAGCCCAGTGGGAGATGCCTGATGCCTGACCAGCCTTTGCGCAAGCAGGAGGATGGAGGGACAGTGGCTGTCAGGATTAATCTCTGCTCGATTGCATCTCAGTGGGGTTCTGCCTTCAATCCCCTGCCTTTGGTCTAAGAGAAGCCCCTGGGTTGGAGACAGCAGATCACTGAGTTGCTGGCAAGGTTTCCTTTCTTCCTTTGCAAAGAGGAGTCTTCATGAGCCGTTCTGTGGGACGATTCACTTCCTGGTGCCTCTAAGTCAGAGAGCCATGAGCAATCTCAAACACATCCACGTGTTCTGCTGACACCGGGACTCCTGGGAGTCCAGAACTCAGAGGGCAGACACAGTCCACAGTTCTAGTTACGGGAAAGCAAAACAACCCCCACGTGGGAAGCTGACCGCTGCATTGCCAGGTCATGGAGGTCCTTGCCTGCGAGAGGGAACTCTTTAGTCAAGCTCTCTGGCTCTGCTGCCACTGAGGAGGTGGGGGGCGGGGGGAGATGGAGGATGGCATGTGGAGAAGGGGTCTGTGTGTTTAATGATATCATCAACCCCAAGTTAGTCTGATCTTTTCATTTGTGTCAGGGTCTCATGCTGTCACCCAGGCTGGAGGGAAGTGGCATAATCCCAGCTCTCCGCGGCCCCAAACTCCTGGACTCAAGCCATCCTCCAGCCTCAGCCTCCCAAGCAGCTGGGACTCCGGGCCCGCACCACCATGTCCAACTAATATTTGATTTTTTGTAGAGATGAGGTCTCGCTACAGTGTCCAGGCCGGTCTCAAAACTCCTGGGCTCCAGTCATCCTTCAGCCTCTGCCTCCCAAAATGCTGGGATTACAAGCATGAGCCACCACACCCAGTCTGTCTGATCTTCTTATTCACAGCACATTAAGGTGTGTGTGGTCTGTGGCCAGTCCTTGGTGAGCAGGTGGAAGATCGGCAGGTGGAAAGTAGGCCTGCGTGTGTGGTATCCTGGTGAGGGTCTCAAGGGCCTAGCTGGGTCCTCGCTGTCCCTAGGACCCCCCCAGCGCCCAGGATGTCCCCAAAAAGTGTTCCCCAGAGTGGATCCCACAACTCGGAGCGGTCAGGCTGTGCACCCTCCACGAGGACCAACCCACTCGGCTCCTGGCTCCCACATCCCTGGGAGAGGCCACCGCGGAGCCGGTGGAGCGTAGAGCCCGGGGGCACCTTGTGGGCAGGGGCGGCAGGGGTGGGGACAGGTCGGGGTGCTCCGCGGGGAGGGGCGGCAATGGCGGGGCTGGAGGCCACAGTGTCCAGGGACGCCCACACCTTTGCATCCTCTCTGCAACTCCTTGCCCTGGTGTGCTGTTCGCTCCCAGACATTGGGGTTCCGGGGTTCCCCCCTTTCCCAACCATCCATGCACGTTGTCTTGGGGTGCAGCGGCGAGGTCTTGGCGAACCAGGGCAGAGATCCATGTCGCAGACACTTGCCGCGGGAGCCCTCGGTGGCGCGCGTCAGGCGCTCTGCCCCTTCCAGGTGACAGAGGAGAGAGACTGGGTCTGCTCCCTGCGACCCTCCCCCCGCGGTCCTCCCAGCTGGGGGGGGGGGGCTGAGTCACGCCTGGCCTCTGTGCCTGGGTTGTTGGCTACAACCGCTATTTCGGAACCTCTGAACACCCCTTTGGATGGAACTAAGCCTGACCCCCCACTTCATACACTCCAGAGGGTATGGGGATATGGGATTTCCCGATCCCAGGAAGATGGCTTTTCTATGTAGCTCACCAGCCAAAAACATGCTACTGAGCTTAACATTCTGCAGTATTTTTTTTTTAAGCGATGGGATCTTGCTATGTTGCCCAGGCTAATCTGGAACTCCTGGCTGCGAGTGATCCTCCCAAAATGCTGGGATTACAGACATGAGCCACTGTGCCCAGCCAGTGTATGTTATTTTTTCCTAAATGTTTAGTTTTATCTTCCAATTGTAAAATTTATGTTAATAATGCTTAATGACTATGGCTTCCTTCTATTCTTATTGTTATTTTTGTAAGAAATGAGCCTTGAATTTATTAAATCAATAATTGTTTTAATTTTTCTTCTTTAACCTCTTAATATTCCTCATAATATAATTCCTTATATTAAATATACAAATTCATATATAATGTATTTAATAATATAGATCATTCATTAATGTGTAAATACATAATTATATTAGGAATGGCATTCCTTATTTATCATGAATCAAGTTGACAGGCTCACATTTTCAGTCACTGCACAGTTTGTCTCACGGATGTTTCCCAAGGCCTGTCTGCACCCATGAAGGTAATAGTTTAGCATTTCTTTTGTGTGTTTCCTCATCCGTTGAGTCTCCTGAGAACTCTATCCACAGAATGGTTGGGGAAACTTTCCAAAGTTTCCTATAAAATGAGTTTCACACTGGAGATAGGAGTTTCTTGAAAATCTGGTAACACTTGTCTGGAAACCTCCCTGCGCCTGGTACCTCTTTTTGGGAGACTGGAGACTGTGGAAGTGGGCAAATCTCTAAATGCCTTTTCCTGTTGTTCTATGGTTATTATTCTACTCAGGGACAGGTGTGGTGGCTCACATCTGTAATCCCAGCACTTTGGGAGGCCAGAGTGGGAGGATTGCTTGAGCCTAAAAGCTTGGGAACCAGCCTGGGTAACACAGCAAGACCTTGTCTCTACAAAAAAATAGCCAGGTGTGGTGGTGTGCACCTGTAGTCCCAGCTACTGAGGAGGCTGAGGCGGGAGGATCACCTTAGCTCAGGAGGTCGAGGCTGCAGTGATCCATAACTGTGCCACTGCACTCCAGCCTGGGTGACAGAGTGAAACCCTAACTCAACAAAATATATACATATATTAATCAGCTGAGCCTGGTGGTTCACACTGTAATCCCAGCACTTTGGGAGGTGGAGGTGAGAGGATTGCCCAGGGTTGGTGGCGTGTGCCTGCAGTTCCAGCTCCTTGGATGTCTGAGGTGGAAGTATCACCTGAGCCCAGCAAGTCGAGGCTGCGGTGGCCATGAGCGTGCCACTGCGCTCCAGCCTGGGTCACAGAGTGAGACTCCGACTCAAAAAAAAAAAAAAATTATTCCTCTTCGGGTTCATCTCTTCTTGGAGCAGCTGTGGTAGGTTGTGCTTCCCTGGATATTTCTATTTCTTCTGTACCTTCAAGTCTGTTGGTGTGACAGCAGATTTAGAATGGCCTTGCAAGCTTAAGAATCTCCTCAGTGGTGTAATGACTTTCTCTCTTTCTCTTTTTTTTTCCCTTGAGCAATTGCCAAAGATTTGTCTATTTAATTACTCTCTTCAAAAAGAATAAGCTTTTAAATTATTGATCACCCCTACTGAGCATGTGTCCTGTCTCATTCCTTTGAGTTTACTCACGCAAATCCCTATACTTTGTATTTGTCAATTTCTGTTAGATATTACTATTAACATTTATTTTCAATATAATTATAGAGGCCGGGCTTGGTGGCTCAGCCTGTAATCCCGCACTTTGGGAGGCCAAGGTGAGTGAACTGCCTGAGCCCACAGGTTCGAGACCCGCCCGGGCAACTTAGCGAGACCTCATCTCTATAATAAATCAAAAAATTAGACAGGCGTGGTAGCACACTCCTGTAATTCCAGCTACTTGGAAGGCTGAGGCGGAAGGATCTCCGGAGCTCAGCAGGTCAAGGCTGCACTGGCCGTGAGCGTGCCGTGAGCGTGCCACTGCACTCCAGCTTGAGCAAGAGTGAGACTCGGACTCAAGATAACAGCAACAACAAACACCAAAACTACAAATATAAAGTTAAATCCAGCTGGGCTAGGTGGCTCAGCCTGTAATCCAGCGCCTTGGGAGGCTGAGGTGAGTGGATTGCCTGAGCCTGCGGGTTCGAGACTGGCCTGGGCAACTTGGCGAGACCTCATCTCTACAATAAATCAAAAAATTAGCCAGGCGTGGTAGCGCGAGCCTGTAGTTCCAGCTACTTGGAAGGCTGAGGCGGAAGGATCACTGGAGCCCAGCAGGTCGAGGCTGCGGTAGCCGGGAGCGGCCACTGCACTCCAGTCTGGGCGACTGAGTGAAACTCCAACTAAAAATATATATATATAATTGTAGAGTTGTCCATTTCTTGTTATATTGGCTATATTTTTTGCTTTTTTCAAATTTTGTTGTAAGGCACTTTAAGATTAAAAGCTATATGTTCTTGGTGGGTTTTTCCCTTTATAAACATAAAATGTAGGGAGTTTCCCGATTATTCCCATTTACCCTGTCTTGCCACAAATTCTATTTTACTTGATATTAATATTGGCATGCCTAATACTTATCATAATGTAAAAAGCACATACTCCTTGATGAATATATCTCACTTATTCTAACCCACACATGTATACACTATTTGAAATGAAAGTTATGACGTTCTTCACTGTAGGCTTTTTAGGTAACAACAAAGGATTGAAAACAACCCAAACGTCTACTTGCAGGGGTCTGTTTGAACCAGGGGATCCTCTTCTGCTCTGGAGAGTTTGAGGTTTCTCAGATGCTGACAAGAAAGCTCTCGAAGACCCGTCATTAGACACAAACAAATCCCAGGCACAGGACGTTCAGTATCGATGCCAACCAGTGTACAAAGGGAGAAGCCATCCCCACCCATTGCTGTATCAGCAGGGAACATCTCTGGAAAGGATGGACAGGAAATTGTGACTGCGGGCTGCCTCCCAGGAGGATGGGGCTGAGCCACGGGGTAGGAGGAAGGCTTCTCACTGATCTGAACCTCTCAAATATTAAACTCTGTGAGGGTTTCACTGTTCAAAATATAATTAAAATTAAATAGCCACATTTGCATCTGGTATCAGCACTTGCCTGTGTCGGTCTCATTTCCATTTTTTTTTAGCTGTTTTGCATTTTCTGTTTATTATGTTTTTTGGCTAATTCTTTTCTTTTTTTTTTCCCCCTTCCCTTTCCTTAGACACGCAATTCTGTGGCTTTTTTCCTGAGTGCTTTGGAGAGCATCCTTCCCATTTCTGCCTTCCTGACCATCGTTCCACCACGTGAACAGACGTGTTGAAGTGGTGGGGTGGACACAGACGTGTCTGGGTCTGAAGCTGTCCTCTCCCCAGTGGGTGAGGTTCTGGCAGTCGGTGGCCATCAGCCGAGCCACTCGAGGAGTCACCCTCCGCTGAAGAAATTCTCCTTGCCCAAGGTCACTCTCCTTCCCCAGAGCAGCCCATATCTAACCTAACATCCAGCAATTGGCAAGAGTGGGGTTGGAGGTGTAAGCTATCACTCCCACTCTGCCAAGCCACCATGCTCTGGAGCTCCAGGTGGGAAGCCCTGGGGCTTGTCATGCCAGTGACACAGCCAATGTCCCCTCAAGTCCCATCCGCCATGCCTGGCCCCTTTCACTGGCTGCAAAGGTGGAACCACATTTCCTGCATGCAAATCTCCAAGCAGGTTGTGTTACCCAGGGAACCTGCCTTCCAAAGGTTGATTCGTCTCATGTGTTCTGACACACTCCGGGACATGCAAATGCGCAGTGCTAGTCTGGAAGGATAAGCAATTATGAGGAGGCACAGCTGGGTGGTGTCCGGTCCTACCCATGAGCACTCTCTGGGCCCTCATACTGTTTGTAGGTGTCACTGTTTAAAATTGGTTGAAATGTTGAGAGATATTTTTCACGGCAATAGCTTTAGGGATACACGTGGCTTTTGGTTACATGGATGAATTGCACAGTGTTGGAGAAGTCTGGGCTTTGAATGTTCCCGTCACCCAACTAATATACACACTGTATTCGCCTGGTCATTTTTCACCTCCCTCCCCTCCCACCCTCCCTAGAAATCTTGATGTTGGAAAATGCTATTTGCTGTAACCAAAATCCACCTGGAAAAACAAACCAAAGATAATTGTTTTTAGTGTGAAAAGTGAAGTTGTTCGGACACCGACCACAGTCTTTTTTTTTTGAGTTGAAGTCTCACTCTGTCACCCAGACTGGAGTGCAGTGGCCGCTCCTGGCCACCGCAGTCTCAACCTGCTGGGCTCGGGCGATCCTTCCGCCTCAGCCTTCCGAGTAGCTGGAACTACAGGCGAGCGCTACTACGCCCGGCTAATTTTTGATTTATTGTAGAGATGAGGTTGCCCAGGCGGGTCTCAAACCTGCGGGCTCAGGCAATCCACTCACCTCAGCCTCCCAAGGTGTGGGATTACAGGCTGAGCCACCGAGCCCGGCTTATAATAACCTAATTAGAACACAAATCTGCATCAATTCCCAGGTGCTTGGATACTTTTAATGTAGGGCCAATGTTCTCCAGTTTTTATTACTTTTTCATTCACTAGTTTAAAATCATCTCTGGACGGGGCACAGTGGCTCACACCAGTAATCTCGACACTTTGGGAGGCTGAGGCAGGAAGATTACTCGAGCTCAGGAGTCTGAGACCAGCCTGAGCAACACAGGGGCATCTCATAGCTACCAAAAAAATTTTTTTAATGAGCCATGTGTGGATTCCCTGGGGCTTGTCATGCTGGTGACACAGCCCGCGTCCCCCACGTTGGGGAAGCCCGAATCTGAGGCCCTCAGTTCAGCACACGCCTGTAGTCCCAGCTACTCAGGAAGCTGAGGCAGAAGGATTGCCTGAGTCCAGGAGGTGAGGGCTGTGATGAGCCTTGATTATGCCACTGCACTCCAGCCTGGGAGTGAGACCCTGACTCAAAAAAAAAACCAAAAAAAAAAAAACAATCCAAAAAACAAACAAAAAACAGATTTTATTTTATATTATATATATTTTTTGAGTTGAAGTCTCACTCCATTGTCCAGGCTGGAGTGCAGTGGCATGCTCATGATCATTCCAGCATTGGCCTGCTGGGCTCAGGGGATCCTCCCCACCTCAGCCTTCCAAGTAGCCAGAACTACAGAGACACACTACCACGCCCGGCTAGTTTTTGATTTATTGTAGAGACGAGGTCTCGCCAAGTTGC
>NW_007245665.1:74777-111500 GCF_000164805.1 Carlito syrichta | reverse complement strand
CAAGTTGCCCAGGCGGGTCTCGAACCTGCGGGCTCAGGCAATCCACTCGCCTTGGCCTCCAAGGCGATTATAGGCTGAGATTATAAGAGCTGGGATTACAGGCTGAGGCACCAAGCCTGGCCAAAAAAAACACCAGATTTTAAATACAGATGCTCCTCAATTTACAATGTGTTTATGTCCTGATAAACCCATCCTAAGCTGCTCCCACAGGTGGGAGGTGTTACCAGCAGGGGCGGACCACTGGGGAGTGGCGGGTGTTCCCCTCGTCATCCTGGAGCTGACAGACGGAGCTCAGCTCCCGGCCAAAGCTCAGCATGGTGAGCATGTCTGCCGCACATCACTAGCCCAGGGGAAGGTCAACATCACATTCCAAGCATGATTTCTGTTGAACGCGTATCGCATCGTGAAGTCAAAAAATTCTAAGTAGAATCATCCTGTCAGGGACCATCTGCAGTGAACCATGGGAATCTTAGACCTATTCAGTCAATGAGTGAATAATGAACAAATGAGTGATGCAAAAGAGGTATCTGTGCCCATGTGAGTGCAGAGGGGGTAGTCCTTCTCGGGCATCTGGAGCCAGGCCTGCTGTATGTCCCTCCTGCCCCCCCACCCCCGGCTTCGGGATTCAGGCTTCTTTGCCCTCTTCTCTGAATGTCTGGGCTGCACCAAGTGGCTCGCTTCTAACACACAGAACAGTGACGGCATGTCACTTCCAAATGAGACTGTAGGAGGCTGTGACATCTCTGGTGCCACTTGTGTGCGGTGTCAGGGGTCCCCAAGATCCCCCCTCGGTTTGATGAAGACTCTCAGGACTGAGCATGTAAGCTTACAGCTGTGATTTGTCACAGTGAAAAGTTGTCACTGCAGCAGAGATGCATGGTGTGACACTGGAGTGTCCAGCTGTGAGCTTCCTGGAGTCCTCTCCCGGGTGGTCACACAGGACACACTCAATTCATCCAGGTAGTGTGAAGACACTCGCACGATGCTGTCTACGAGGGACACTCACTAGCGATTCGGTGCCGAGGACTCTTCCTTGGGTCACACGGGCACCATCTGGTATGTCTGCCACTGCAGACCCTTGCAGGGAAAGCAGGTGTCCAGAGTCCTGTGGCATAAACAATTCAGGTCAGGTGAACCTCTCTCATCAGTTGGGCTGGCGGGACGCTCCCGAAATCCAAGTCCCCAGGGCCAGCTCAGGGCCAGTCCTGTGTTCAGGCCCCCACACCCGCCTTCCTACGTGATGCCGTGGCCGTGTTGGAGAAGCCCGAATCTGAGGCCCTCAGTTCAGCAACTCACTGGGACCGAATCCTGCCAATGACCCTGTACGGAAGCTTGGAAGGGGACCCTTCCTTTGTGGAGCCTTGAGATGACCACCCTCTTTTGTGTGTGTGTGTGTGTGTGCGCACGCGCGCGCATGTGTGAGTTGGAGTCTCACTCTGTCGCCTAGGCTGGAGGACAATGGCATGCTCACAGCCACCGCAGCCTCCACCTGCTGGGCTCCAGTGATCCTTCCGCCTCAGCCTTCCAAGTAGCTGGAACTACGGGCGTGTGCTACCATGCCCGGCTAATTTTTTGATTTATTGTAGGGACAAGGCCTTGCCATGCTGCCCGGGCTGGTCGATGACCATCCTCTCGAGAGACTTGGAAGCAGAATTCCCAGCCAAGCCATGCTGGCATTCCTGACCTACAGAAGCTGAGATATGACACGCTTTTTCAAGCTACAGAATTCCAGGATAATTAGTTACAAAGCCATTGGTAACTGACACACTCATTTACTTCCTGTGTGACCCTGGGGGAGTTTCTTAACCTCTGTGGGTCTCCATTTACTCATCTGTAAAATGGGCATAGTGGTAACACCTACCCGATAGGTTGTGCTGAGGGCCGAATTAGGGAATACACGTAGTGCACTGAGACCGGCATTGCACTGACTGACTTTGCAGGCATGTTTTATACACCTGCAGGCCTGCAATGTGAACTCACTGACTCAGTTTTGTCTGTCATTCCTTTTTTTAAGAAGTTTTATTCATCTTCTTTTTTTATTTTTTTAAGTCAGGGTCTCACTCTGTTGCCCTGGCTGGAGGACACTGGCACGATCATAGCTCATTGCAGCCTCACCCTCTTGGGCTAGAAGATTCTCCTACCTCAGTCTCCAGAGTAGCTGAGACTACAGGTGTGCGCCACCACACCCGGCTTATTCATATTCTCAACAGGCATTTCAAAGTTCAAGGAGAATAAGAAGTTAAAAATTGGTTAAAAAAAAGTTAATAATTGGTCTCCCGTTTACACACCACTCACTGCAAGGCAAACGCTCTTCCCTTGGAGGCTCTCGGCACACATCAGCCTGTCTGGGTAGGGGTGAGAAACCCCTCTTCAGCCGATGTCTTTCTTCTGCAATGTACTCTTTGGGGATCAGAAGACCCTTGCCAAAATGTTGATTACAGTTAGAGAAAGAAAACCCTTCAGTGCAGCCACTCAGATAGGAACAGCTCCTCTCGCTTTTTTAACTCTCCTCAGTGTTACCCTTACACCATCATCGTAGTCCACCCTATTTATCAATAAAAGTGATTTTTATAGGCTGGGTGCGGTGACTCACGCCTATAATCCCAGCACTCTGAGAGGCTGAGGTGAGAGGATTGCCTGGGCAACTTGGCAAGACCTCATCCCTACAATATATCAGAAAATTATCTGGGTGTGGTGGCACATGACTGTAGTTCCAGCTACTTGGAAGGTTGAGGCGGAAGGTCAAGGTTGCAGTGGCTGTGAGCATGCTACTGCACGCCAGCCTGGGTGACAGAGTGAGACTCCAACTCAAAAAAAAAAAGTGATTTTTAAACAGTCTTCTCTCCCTACATTCAATGCTAGAGGCTGTTCTCCAAAGTCTGGTAATCCTGGGTGATTGGGTCTCAGTGAAGGGAGGGGCTCACAGGCACATGGGCCGCACTGAGGCTATGTCAGGAACTCCAAGGCCATCATCTTGAGGGCTTTTCTGGAGCCACAGATTCCCCAGCAAAGCGTCTTTCAATAACCCCCGTCTGGGACCCGAGGTCTGGCTGCCCTGAACATCTGGAAACCGTGAGAAGGGAAGTCACTAATCCCACCTCCCCACACATCTATGTGGCACCCAGGCCCCCACTGTGCCGGGTGTCCCCAGTCCAGGGAGACTGGGCCTCCAAGGCTCGCTGGATGGGGTGGGGGAAAGGGTGGTGAAGCTTTGGCCAGGGCACAGCTGGTGGATTTGGGAAAACCATGGTCTAAGGTCTCAGAGTCAGCAAGACAAAGGACCAAGGTTTTAGCCCCAGCAAAAGTGGGGGGTTAGTATATGCAAGGGTTGAAGAATGAAGCGAACTGGCTGGGCGTGGTGGCTCACGTCTGTAATCCCAGCACTTTGGGAGGCTGAGGTAGGATTGCTTGAGCCCCGGAGTTTGTAGACCAGCCTGGGCAACACAGTGAAATCTTCTCTCTTAAAAAAAAAGACCAGCATGGTGGAGGCACATGCCAGTGCGGAAGGATCATCTGAACCCAGAAGGTAAAGGCTGTGGTGAGCCACAACTGTGCCACTGCACTGCAGCCCGGGTGACAGGGACCCCAACTCAAACGAGAAAAAAAGGTGAACACAGTGAAGAAACGCAGGAAAGGAGGAGACTACAATGAGACCCAACATGTGTTGAAACTGGAGCTATGAGTATGCCATGGTCTTTAATAAAAGTAGTGGCACACACCAGCCATCCCAGCAGTTTGGGAGGTGGAGGTGAGAGAACTGCCTGAGCGCACAGGTTCAAGACCAACCTGGGCAACTTGATGAGACCTCGTATCCACAATAAATCAAAAATTAGCCAGGCATGGTGGCACATGCCTGTAGTTCCAGTTACTTGGAAGGCTGATGTGGAAGGATCACCTGAGCCCAGCAGGTCAAGGCTGTGGTGGCTGTGAGCATGCCATTGCACTCCATCCTGGATGACGACAGAGTGAGACTCCAACTCAAAAATATGGATGTACAGATGGCTGTCTAGCTGTGGGCTCCACATTTGTGGACTCAACAAACTGTGGATCAAAAATGATCAGAGCTGGCCTCGGTGGCTCAGCCTGTCATCATAGCACTTTGGGAAGCAAGAAGTGAGTAGATTACCTGAGCCTGCAGGTTTGAGACCAGCCCAGGCAACTTGGTGAGACCTCGCCTCTACAAAAAATAAAAAATTAGCCAGGTGGGGTTGCGCACACTTATAGTTCTGGCTACATGGAAGCCTGAGGCAGAAGGCTCACCTGAGCCCAGCAGGTTGACGCTGGGGTGGCCATGAGCGTGCCACTGCACTCCAGCCTGGGAGACGGAGTGAGACTCCAACTCAAAAAAAAAAAATTTCATTAAAAAAAGACATTTTTCCTTGTCATGATCCCATACTGTTGTTATAGTAACAATACTGTATACCATTACATAGCATTTACATTATGCTAAATACTATAAGTAATCTAGAGATGACTTAAAGTAGGGGTCCCCCGGGGCTGCAGACTGGTACATGTCCATGGCCTGTTAGGAATCGGACCGCAAAGCAGTAGGTGAGCAGTGGTGAGCGAGAGAAGCTTCCTCTGTAATTACAGCCTCTCCCCATTGCTTGTATTACTGTCTGAACTCCGCCTCATGTCAGATCAGCAGGGGCATGAGATTCTCATAGGAGCGCGAACCGTATTGTGAACTGTGCAGAGGAGGGATCCAGGTTGCGTGTTTCTTATGAGAATCTAATGCCTGATGATCTGAGGTGTGGCTGAGGCAGTGATGCTAGTGCTGGGGAGTGGCTGAAAATACAGATTTAACATCAGCAGGGAGGTTGGACTGTACATCCCCTCTCTACCCTGTCTTCCACAGAACCAGTCCCTGAGACCAAAAAAGCTTGGAGATCAGATTTTAAGTATGTGCAAAGACTACACTATTTTATATAAAGGACTGAGCATCAGTGGATTCTGGCATCTACAGGGGGTCCTGGAACCAATCCTCACAGACACTGAGGGATGACCACATACATGTGTATGAGTGTGTGTACACATATTTCCTAGTTGTTTGCTAAGAGGGTTGTAAGAAATGACACCTCAGTAGTAATGAACATACCTCCTACCAGATCTTGGTGTCTTGTCTAACTGCCAAACTCTATAGACAGGAGCTGGGGGGGAGAGGGCCCCAGGGGTCTTTATTGCTGTAGGATGAGGGGGGCATGAGGGACACTGGAAGTGACCGGAAGCAGCTCCGACTGGCCAATTCTGGCACAATCTGAGCACTAACATAGAGACAGTAATTGATGAGACTGATGTAACACAATGGAATCCTGGAATCTTTATCGATATAGTGAACAAAAAAGCACACGGGAGAGGGAAGAGCTTATTTTGTACAGAGTGAAAACTAATCGTGGTAAGGGACTGATAAAAGTGGAAAATCCTTTGCGGCTACCATGACAAAACTAGTTAGGACAAAAACTACCAAGAAATGCTAACGCTGGTACTTAAAAGTTTGATGAGGACCAAGAATATGTATCATCTTAAAACATCTCCGTGCAAATTACTAATTTTTCAGTGGAGAAACTATCTTAATCAACTTTTCTTTTTTTGAGTTGGAGTCTCACTCTGTCGCCCAGACTGGAGTGCAGTGGCTGCTCCTGGCCACGGCAGCCTCGACCTTCTGGGCTCCGGCGATCCTTCTGCCTCAGTCTTCCAAGTAGCTGGAACGACAGGCGTGCGCTACCACGCCCGGCTGATTTTTTGATTTATTGTAGAGATGAGGTCTTGCCAAGTTGCCCAGGCAGGTCCCGAACCCGCGGGCTCAGGCAATCCACTCACCTCAGCCTCCCAAGGTGCAGGATTACAGGCTGAGCCACCAAGCCCAGCTAATCAAGTAAACTTAACACCACTCTAAGGAGAAAAGTTAACATCATGAGTCTCCCAACATGCTGCAGTGAAGACTACGGCACCACCTCTGTGGTACTCGTCAAAAATGCCTAAGTTGGCCACACGAGGTGACTCATGCCTGTAATCTTCACGCCTGTGAGACTGAGGCAGGATTGCTTGAGTCCAGGAGTTGGAAACCAGCCTGGACAACGCAACGAGATCTCGACTTTACAAAAAAATCCCAGAATTAGTTGGATGTGGTAACACATGCCTGTAGTCCCAACTACCCAGGAGGCTGAGGCAAAAGGATCACCTGAGCCCAGGAGGTCAAGGCTGCAGTGAGCCATGATCATGCAATTGCACTCCAGCCTGGGTGACAGCTAGACCCTGACTTTAAAGAAAGAAAAAAAGGGCACCGCCTTAAGGTTGCACTTAGTTCTTCCTGCACTCGGCTTCTCCTCGGTGGGAAAGCTCAGGCTGAACACTTGGCGGGTGCCGCCTCTAAAGAGAACAGTCACTACACTTATGGCAGGGATTTTGCACTTAGTAGTCCAGAAGCCCCTAGGCAGACTACAAACTATGGCAAAAGGTGTGGAGTCTCATTTGTACAGACTGGATTTGTCACAAATTTACCAGGTCAAGAATTCCAGATAAAGTATTTCAGTCTTCACCTGCAGATCATGAAAAATATGGTGGGGATGCACAGAACCCTCATAAACTGCATATTGTTACCAGAATAAAAGGCACAAAAAGACGTCCATATTGGGAAAAAGACATAATAAAGATGCTTGGATTACAAAAGGCACATACCCCTCAAGTTACAAGAATAGCCCTTCAGTGAACGCAAAACTGAAAGTGGTTAAACATTTGATAAGAATCAAACCCCTGAAGTTGCCACAAAGGACTTCCAACAGAAGAGGACATGTCTAACACATGCCTTAAGAGCACTGGGGAGTTGGTAGTGTGGTGGCATCTGAAACCTGTGGAGCAGAAAGCAATTAAATCCTAATGCCAGAACAGTTTCAAATTTAAAAGTACAGATCATTTTCTGTTAAAAAATGGTGACAAAGTGTTTTCATTAAAATATATGTTAAATACCAGTCCCTTTCACTGACTATACCTGCTGTGATTCTTCCTTACTATAGACTTGGGGGTTTCATTTAATTTAGTTTAATTCTCTCCCCTTTCCCTCTAATAGTTTGACTCCAAAATGGGAAAGAATGGCATTGTTTGAACATCTATGTTCAGGTCCACTGCTGCCTAGCAATTATCATTAACTGTTTTATAAAGATTCTTGTATTGAAGTTAACAAGTTCTGTGAGTGGCTCTTTGCATGAACACTGTGTTATCATGTTGAAGAAATGCAACTCACCAAAGCATGGTTCCTGCCCTTCAGAAGCTTACAGTCTGTTCTGCTAGAGAACAGAGATTCAGCCAGTTGTGAAACATTGGGCGCAGCTAGATTATCTCCTTTGCGATTTTGCATCTACATTCACATAATGTTGACATGGGTTCATTTTATCCCTAAATTTAATACTAAAAACAATATTTATTTTCTAACAATAAATCTAATTTGGCCTAATCTTTATTATTGCACTCTGCCTAGACAAAACATATTCAGTTGTGTGTAAATTTTTTCCTCAAGGAACAAGGTTATGACATCTTGAGATTTATTAAAAAACAGACTGTCATTTTGTTTTCAGCTTCAAAATTGTTCTCTGAATTCTACTGAACCTCTGTTAAAAGTTGAGGTTGCTATTTAAAAGGAAAAAAGGAGAGAGAAATCTCGGGAGCATTATCTTACTTCCCGTCTTTTATTTCAGATAACCTGGCGGGGTGGGGAAAAGTCAGAATTTTAGGGAAGGTTCAATATCTTCAAGGTCCAACTGAAGAGAGTGACAACGAACTTCTGCATTCTAGTTGCCCTTTATTTTCCCTTGTCTCTGGTGAAGTTTGGCTTGGTAACAGTGACATTGGCATGCTCATTGTTTGTGGTCCCAGTACTGTCCTATCATAGGTGTTGATATTTTTGAGCATTGCCTTAAAACAGAAGTGCCTCCAGAAATGAAATCAGATCCCATTAGTTAATAAGCTTAAAGGCAATTACAGTTTTCATTCAACAATTACTGAATTGTGTGTGTGTGAGGCCTCTCAGGGGTACAAAGCTGAAGAACACTAACTTCTAAAAGCCCAGTCTACTCGGAGAGAAACTTGTATGTAACAGCATAAGCTGTCCTTTCCTGCATGGGTTTGTACATAAAAGCAGCCCCTGCTAAGGAAAAAAAAACAAAAGTCATGGTGAAACACAAGACAAATGAGAACTGCAGAACATTGTACAGAGCAACTGACCCATAACCCTAAAACCGTCTCGATCACAAAAGACAGGCTAAGAACTGTTCCAAACTGGAGTGAACAGGACAGCCAAAGGCGGTGGGAATCGTTGACTGCAGAGGGCCTGGCCTTCCTGGGCCCACTGGCACTGGAGTGGGCTCGCCGGCTAGACAGCAACCTTATGTGTCTTCCTGTGTAGGCCTGTGCAGCAAGTGTCGAGAGGGCTTTTTGGTTTGGGGAAAGCTACACTGGGGCGTAAGGGGCAATGGACCATGTCTGCAGTTTACTGTCAAATGGCTCTGGAAAAAAGGAGTTATACAAGTGGGCAAAAATATGGAAAATGTTCCCTGGATAATACAGGTCAAGGGAAAGCAGGGGCTCTTCATACCATCAAGTTTCAAAGTATTTTGAAACAGAGACTTGAGAGACAAATAGCCAAGTGCAACGTGCGGTGCATGCACAGACCAATAAAAAACTACAAGGTTAGCAGGCAAATCGCAACCTTCCTCTGTTTGAGATTTTGCTGTTTTGGGCGTGAAGCTATCAAGGTCATTTTAAAAAAAGAATCTTGATCTTTGGATGAAATGTCATGGTATCTGACCGGGGTTCACCTAAAGTACTGTGGGGGAGGAGGAGTGAGAAGAGTGGGGGCAGCGACACAGCAGGACTGCTGCCAACACTGGCAGCAGCAGGACCCAAGGACCAGCCACCACTCTGCCGTGGGGGTCAGATCCGTGAAACATCCTCTTGATCAGCTATATCCCCAGCCCCAGAGCCAGCTAATGCATGTGACGGGCTGACGAGGGCAGCGGCCCTGCTGGTTAGAGGCACCCACGGTGCACAGCCAATGCCTGAGGGAGCGCATCCCGGGACTGAACACTTTCCCTCAGTTTCTCCAGCCAGCCTCAGGTCCTCCAGGCAGGAAAGCAGCAGACCCACAGGAAAGCACCTCCAGTGTTCCACCAGGAGCTGATGCACATCACTGCCACAGCCTTCACAGCACAACTGCTTTCTTTCCCCAGATGAAAGAGCATTTCCATTTAGCCAAAACAATGTTTGTTCTTAATAACTTTATTTAAATATCCCAAAGATCCCAAACTCCATTTAAAAATAAAACTCGCAAAGCACTCCATCCAATAAAAGCACATAAACTCCCGGTAGCTAGTATCACAATTCACGATACTGATCTTGCTCGGAGAAAGTTCATTTTCTCCTTTATCACAAAAGGCACAGACGTCACCTGAGGCCTCAGATGTTACCCACTGCATCTGGATGTCACACGGCTCGCGTGCAACTCAGCACAATCATTAAAGCTTGTAATACGGTTCCCCAAGACTTAGAGTTATAGATTCTTTCCATAAATAATAATTAAAAAAATAATGGACCTTTATAAGACCAACAGAGGCTTAACAAAACGGACCTGAACCATCGCAAGGGCAGTGTGATTTCTTGATGGAAGTACGACGTGAACAGCAAGAGTCTATTGCCAGCAACGGACACACAGGACCCAGCGCAGCCCAAGAAAAAAGGAAGATGAGCAACTTCTAGGATGCTATTTCTGTCAACTCTGCACGAAAGCAGCTCTGATCATTTGATGGCGGCCATCTGCTGGCCTGTAGTCTGTAGGACACACACAGACTTACGTATTCTTACGGATTTGGCTACAGACAGCAGCGCCGAGGCTGGGGGCCAGCTCGCCTGCACACAGGAGCTGTGTCCCTGGGTCTGCTCACCGGGGCGGGTCGCCCACCGGGTCACAGCCTGCTGCGTCCACGCTGGTGGCCTCTCCTGCCCCCTGCTCATCACTCTCTTGGTTGTCTGGCTGCCCGGTGCCATCCGTGGTGCTGTCTGTGACCTCACTAGCTGGAATGGCCCCTTCCTTCTTCTTTTCTCCAGACACCTCCACCCCCATCATCCTGAGATAATGAAGCCGCTCGTTCTTGGGCACAAAAGTCCGAATGGAGGCCTTGCCCCGCCATCCGCACATCACAATGGGACACTGAAGGGCATCCAGATTCCTGCATGTGAAATGGGCTCAGGTAAACACCCAACATTCTCCTGGCACATCTTGAGAGATATTAGTAGTCAACCTTTCAAAAACCCCCAAAGCACTGAGAGGACATGAGGCCCTAGGGTAAGTGTTCGCAAAGGAAGGCTGCCCCTTTCTCGCCTCCTGGATGACCAGCCTCAGGCCAGCCTTTCCTGGAAGTCCGTGAGGGAACGGACCCCAGGGCTGCAGCTCAGCTTTCCGCGCTGGAATTCCCACACTCCTCACGTTCAAGGCCCACCCACCGCATGCACACATCACAACGAAGCGTGCTTGTCTAATGATGACAAGGTGTATACATCTAACAACAAGGCATGGACACTTACGCAGAATCCGGCTCATACTTCAGCACGATGCTCCCCTTTGCTGGAAGAGAAATAGACCCACGTTGGCCAAGATTTCCAGGAAGGGGACACACACAACGAGCACATTTATGTTTCTAGTGTTGTGCTAAGTATTTTGTAGAAAAGGAACAACAAATAACCTACATTCTTGCCCTCGAAGATCAAGATGGAGAAAGAGGCCTTGGAATACATGCAGCCAAGTCCATGCAACACAACGAGGGCATGGAGGAGGACCAGGCAAACACCTCTTAGGGATTTCGGGGAAAGATCCCTGACCAGTCACCCAAAGCAGGAGGCTGCAGATTCACCACGGGTTAACTCTCAATATTCAAAATTAAATAAATTACAGAACCAACTCCCAGCAACAGCATGAAGGAACACATAAAAATTGCCGAAAATGACACTGCCATCATCGAAACATAGGACTAAAAGAAAAAATACAACAAGACAAAGAGTTCCCTTTTCCTTCAAAATGATCTCTTCCTTCAGTTGTGGCTCTTGCCTGTGGAGACAAGAGCAGGACACACTCCACACGGCACGTTTTGTGCTCGGTGGGATCACACGCATAAATAGAGACACAAGTAAGGGACATGATGATGGAACTGCAGAAATCCACTTGTGTAGTGCACATCATATTGAACCAGAAACATTTAACAGTGATCAAAAAACAAAGAAAAAGAAAATAAAAGAAAAGCAACATTCCAACAGCTTGGCAAAATTATTTTGATGCTGGGAGAACATCACTAGCGTGGTCTGAAGGGGAAGCGACGTAGCACATGGCGCCAGCCATTCGCCTCGGCTGCTGGAGAGCAGTGGGAGCCACTGGCAAGGGGCTGTTCCTCTGCTTTCCCACAGGGGGTTGAGACGCAAGAGCACCCAGCGACGCAGGGTAGTGGGTCAACATTTTGCAATGTCAACTAGATTTCTACAAAGCCCTCTGGAAGTGACCAGTCAACAGCAAGAGAGCCACAGTGATCGCTACACGGAGCAAGGAGCAGCAAGACACATGCTCCATCCTTAGGAGACAATTCGCCATACTTCCTCGCGGTCACACCACTCACCCAGGTCCTTTGCCTGACTGTAGGTCTCGCTGCTGAGTTTTCTAAAAAAGGGGTTCTCCTGGGTCAACAGTATTTTAACATCTTCCATCGACACAGTGATAATTCTTGAGTTAATGAATGGATACAAGGTGTATATTCCCTGTGGAAATGAAGAGAAAGATGACCATGATGCCACCCGTGGATGACAATGATCGCCCACTCCCAGGGGCTTTCTGCAGTGTCCAGCCCTCGCTGCAGCCCCTGCCTCTTGGGCCGGTGTGGAACTCGCCAGGAGGAAACCAGTGTCCTGGAAGAGTTCAACAACCTGAGACGGTTGAACAGTGGCAGATGCTAGCCGAGCCTGGAATCACTCAGACTGTGTGGCCTCTGGGAAAGCCCATCTGCCCCCTACTGCTTCACCTGGTCGTGCCTAGTGCAAGGCAACTCTATTTCCAAATTACCTCCTGCGCCAACCGGAAAGCACAATCAAACTCTTCGCCACTGTTATTGCGACACCAGACTTTTATCCCCGTGTTAATAACCTGTACGTGAAGAAATCAGTTGAAGCACACACACAGATAAACAAGATAACCGACAAAAACATTCCCTTCTACTGTAAAGAGGCAGGGCTGTAGGGAAGTAGCTGCCGCAGCGGAGAGGGAAGAGAAACAAGACCACGGAGAAGCCCCAACTCTGCCTGAGTTCTCAAGAGCCCATGGACACTCACCAATGGCCTGTTTCCACAACTTCTAGCCACAAATAATTACCACGGGAGAAAGTAAAACCGGAAAGCTTTGACAACACAAGAACACTCCAGTGGACACCCGCTGCCATCAAGGGTGAGGATGCTGCCCCTGGCAGCCCCCAGTAGACACCCAAGAGAGAGAGGCAAGAAAGGCAGATACTGTCCTAGCAACGTCACGAAAACTCCGTTGATGTCGTGGACCGCCTGCGCACACCAGGTGATGGGCCACATTAAACACATAGGCTATGGGGAAAACGCACTGGAGTAGTAAAGTAAGCAGAAAAGGGCACTAACAGCAGGCCCCTAAGGGGAATGTCGGACAGGAGCAGCACAAGGCCCTCCAGAGAGCTGCAGCTGGCCCAGGCCCTGGGTACATGCTCCCCCAGAGGACACAGGCCCAACTCAGGCCTCAGGGAGGGACCTTTGTCCACAGCTCAATGGGTAGGCAGTACCGGCACCACTCCTCACGTGGTACACCGTGGCAGGGGAGGTGGGGAGAGAGCTGCACATGCTGCACAGGCTTGTCCCGCCCCCCTGGGTGGCCGCTACCTTCATCCGCTCGCTGTTGTTTAGCAGCACGTTCCTCAGCTCCTTGGACACCATGTAGAGCTGCCTCTTCTTCCCTTCCGTGGTCCGAGTCAGCAAATTCATCTTTGGGAATGAAGGATCCAAGGCATAGAATTTTCTGTGCACCAAAGTGTTGTTCATACAAGTTCAATTAAAATCTGGCAGGCGGTCTCTGACCACCCACTCTTGTCCTACGGAACTCCACCCTAAAACTGCAGGAAGTTTAAGGGTATGGGCTCTGCTCCTGGTTTCTAGTCAACATCCACCTCCCCTGAAACCTCTGGCCACGTGCACCTGGTGTGCATCTTGACCCGGGACCCATGAAAACAAGCACAACCTCAATCCCTCAGCTGCCACTCCAGTGACAGTGACCTGAAGACATTACTTCTTGAGACTTAATTATTATTTGTTTTTGAGCTGAGGTCTCACTGTCACCGAGGCTGGAGTGCAGTGGCACAATTATAGCTCACCACAATCTCCACCTCCCAGGCTCAGGAGGATCCTTCCACCTTAGCCTCCTGAACAGCTGGGAATACAGGCACGCATTACCACACTTGGCTAATTTTTCCATTGTTTTGATAGACATGAGGTCGTGCAATGTTGCCCAGGCAGGTCTCGAACTCCTGGGCTCAAGCAGTTCTCCTGCTTTGGCCTCCCAAAGTGCTGGGATTGCAGGCATGAGCCGCCACACCCAGCTGAGACTTAATCCTTAATTGCCTGAGCCCGCGGGTTCGAGACCCGCCTGGGCAGCGAGACCTCATCTCTACAATAAATCAAAAAATCAGCCGGGCGTGGTAGCGCATGCCTGTAATTCCGGCTACTCGGAAGGCTGAGGCGGAAGGATCGCCGGAGCCCAGCAGGTCGAGGCGGCTGGGAGCGGCCAGTCTGGGTGACAGAGTGAGACTCCAACTCAAAAAAAAAAAAAAAAAAAAAAAAAAAGTTTTACAAATACATGCAAAGGAACAGTTATCCAAAAGACAACATAAGTTACCACTCTGGTAAATACATACTAAAATTTAATGAAAAAGAAACAATGTATCTGAGACTGTGACCCTAAGCACTGTTCCTATGCTGTCTCCATCTTCCCTGATCAGCACTCCCTGCCATATGCACAACCCTTCACTGCTTCAACAGAAAATGAATGAGGTGGCTTTGGCTACCGGACTCTCAACTCAGTCAAGTCATTTATGTTCATGATCACAACTGAATAATTCACATCTGGAGTCACAGTCCAGTTTTTTCATCTGTCATCTTTACAGACTCTTTCTGAATAAAGCTTACTTTCTTTTTCCTTAAATTGAAAGAATGAATAATCTCTAAAATTTCATTGTGCTCTAACTTGCAGTGAAAAGGTGTGGGGGGGGAGCCATACAGAGTTAAATGCAAAACAATGGTTAAATGTGACATGTGTGCATTTATTCCGCAAATGTCTTTAAATGAAGAATTAAAAGGTTGAATTCGTACTCAATAGGTGGAAACAGTGGGTCATCGTCAGGAATAAATACAAATGGATCTTCTTTAAATCCAAATAGCTTCATCTTCTTTGATGGAGGAGGACTAAAAAGGAAATTAGGAATAAGACAAATTCATCTGGGTAGGAACATGAAACACTGAAAGCACATCCTTCCTTTTCCCCAATGCTCACCCAGTTCTGCACATCCTGGGGTTTCGTACACGCACCCTGTGCAGGAAGCAGATGCTGCAGCCTTCCCACCTCCACAGATCCCGGGACTTACACGGCATGCACGGTAACACCACACACACTGTGTTCTCTGCCTCTCTCCTCTCCCCCGGCAATGTAGAAGTAGCTCTGGGGTCCCATTAAACCCATGAGAGCCGAGAAGACAGCAGAGCGTTAGCACCAAGACATAAGGCCTTTTCTTACCCACACACACCATCTTTCTTATTGCCGTTATTCTCTAAATTCTCAGCTGTGCGAATTATTTCTGTGTCGCCAGTTTCTGTGACCGATGGACTTTCCAGCCTGGAGGGGTCTGCAGGCTGCCCTTCTGTGGGATCTGCAGGGCTCAATTGTGCACTTTCTCTGGTCTCTGCAGATCTACCCTGCAGCTGTCATGGGGAACAAGTTCATTTATACACAAAGAGAAGCATTCTTTGTGCTGCTATCAAAAAACTTAAAAATACCTAGTTCACAAAATCAACCAGTTATATTTTTCTCTAGCATTGTATTTTCTTGGGTGTCATTTCAAATCTTGCTATTATAAATACAATTTCTTGTAAGCTGATTCCACTTCAACCCCCAGAGAGCATCAGCCTGTGTCTTAACAGAGGCCACAGGCTGGCCTTTCTATCTGAAGCACTTCCTGTGCACCTGCCCTCATAAGGCACAATTATGGACACAGAATGAGCCAAGCACGATTCCTAAAACATCAGGCAGGGCAAAAAGACAAGCATGTCAATAACAACATCAGGAAGGGAGGTGAGAGCTGTTCCTGGGTTTCTGGAACTGCTGTGGGAATTAGGAAAAAGAAAAGTGGGCCTCTGGGCACCGGGGACACCCACTGAGGGATGAGCCTCTGGAGGCAGATACTGAACTCGCTGGATTTGGCTTTCAGAATGAGCAAAAGATTTTATCTATACTAAGAATCTTTTAAAAATATGTGTCCTTCTAACAAGTCACCAGGTTGGAAAAAGTAATTCCCAGGCTCCGCGAGTCAGTTTACAAATTAGGATTCTTCAGCACAGGCAGGCTCTACCTTCCTACTGAGAGGAGGGGCTGGGAGCCTAAGCTCTTAACACTCCACAATGGCGCCTCCCAGAGAGTCACCTTAATTCAATACAAAAAAAAGACAAACCCCAAGTTCTGAATGTCAGTGATGGCATACATCCTTCTCCACTTCTTGAAATGCAAGTCTGGCTCTGACAGATTGTTCTCCACCTCTCCTTCTCTACTCCCACCCCAAAGACCTAATTCTGCCTTTCTTGCAATGCCCAGGGCATGGTGTCAGTGTGGCTTCCTGGTCTGACTCCTGGCTGTGTTTATGTGCCTCATCAGCTCATTTAGATTACGGCATCCTGACAACGGACATTACTTGAATCACCAGCAGGGTCCCCTAAGTTGCTGAGTAGGGCACCCAAAGAATGAGCGATGTTAGCACAAAGTGTGTTGAAGTAAATGAATAAGGAACTGTTGTAATAACGAAAAGAGAGCATTAAGATTTAAATGAGCAGATGACACCAAGTTGCTCTACAAAGACAACACATCAGAGGAAAACTGAAGGAAGAATCAAAACCCATTGACATAGGCAGTAACATGCTGAAAACATCAACATAGCCCCAATGCAAGTAACCTTAAAGTACACCCATCCAAGACATGTCCTTCAGTGCTGGGCAGCCGCAAGCCACATGCGGCCACTGACCACTTAAAATGTGACAAGTGCAAAAGTCTAAAACAAGTTTCTGGTAAAATTTAGTAGGAAAGAATACACAGTATCTCAATACTTCACAACGAAATGTCTTATACTGATTACACAGAAAAACATTTCCACAGAGTTAAGACACCTCCTTAAACTTTCAGCTTCCAAGTGCCAGGCATTCTAACCTCGTAGAAAACTCTGGTGCCAGCTCCAGAAGTAGTTTCAGCCTTCCCCAGCCTGAGGCTGCACATTCAAATGTTAATCTAAACTAGCTGTGCCCAGAAAATGGCTGGAGCTCTTTGAGGAACTGTTTACTTTCTGTTTTTCCACAGGATAAGCATTATTTGTCCTCATTCTCAAGCCTAGATCTTAAAGAAATAATGATTTCTGACTGACTCTAGGTCACATTCTATAATCATGGAAAGCTGATTTATGAATTAATAACATCACGCCACACTGACACAGACACAACAGCGCGCGCTGAATTGGATGAGGGAGCACACTCCTCTGCTTCCAGGTCTGCCTCGGGGAACCAGCAGGCAGTTGATTCATCACGGCCAGGCCAGGCCAGGCCTTCTCAGCCAGGCCACGTCTTCTCAGCAAGGCCTGGCATGAGGGCAACAGAGTTCTACGGATCCGCCTGCGCTTGGCTGAAAGGAAGCAGCTGAGAACGCTTGAGCACAGAGCCTGGAGCTTCCCATTCAGAGCCACAGAGCAAGTTTTATGTCTTTTCAATCTTTATTAAATTTCTGGGTTTAAGATACAGCAGGAATGCATTCCCCAAACACCTTTCCACTTATCTGCCTCCTATGAGAAATTTCTGCTTTTTGGAAAACTTAAAATTTACATGAATTCCCTTCGTTCAGGCTTGGCACCAACCCCTTCAAAACTTCCCCTTCCTCTGCACTTCTGCTAAATTCCTGCCTGTGTTTGTCTCAAACGCACAAGATCAAATGTTATGTCATTCTGGAAAAACGAAAACTTACCTTTGGTTGGCGTTTATTCCATGGCATTGAAGACTTTTTCACCAATACTGCCACAAAGAACCCTCCAGTGTTTTGATGATGCGGTAATATCCTAAGACTGAAGTATATAAATATGGTTATATTTCTCAACTGATCAAAAATGCCTTCTTTTAGTATTCAAAGATGAAAGGAGAGAAAAGTCACGTTTTATTTTAAGTACTTGGGCAACCCTCACTTGCAGAACAGCCAATATGTCATCTTCAATGTTCACGAAGAATCCCAAGTATTGCCATTCAGCCAGTTCCACGACTCATAGAAGCCAATGCCAGCAACCAGCAGACACCGAGAGGCGTGCTGGCTGAAGAACTCCCGTATAGGGGTCAGTCCCAGCCTCAAAGCAATGGCGCCTGCTGCCTCTAAGTCCCCCGACAAAGCCAATCAGCTCGTCAGAGACTCGACCTTCCTTCTTCCTCCGGAGAAGCCCACTGCCTTACCAGCGCTCCAGATGCATGGCCTGTAGCTTTTCTGGGTCCTTTGGAGGGAACATGGTGGGCCGAATTTGGGTATGCCTGCTGTGAGGAACCGCATCCCAATCTGTAAACCACTGTCCATCTTTCGCCATCACCTGTGAAACGAGAGGGCCCACTTGTAGATTAACAGCATTATCTGGCAACAAGAAAATCACAGGGTAGGCCGGGCGCGGTGGCTCAGCCTATAATTCCAGAGCTTTGGGAGGCCGAGGCGAGTGGATTGCCTGAACCTGTGGGTTCGAGATCTGCCTGGGGAACTTGGCGAGACCTCATCTCTACAATAAATCAAAAAATTAGCTGGGCGTGGTAGTACGCACCTGTTGTTCTGGTTACTTGATAGGCTGAGGTGGAAGGATCACCAGAGCCCAGCAGGTCGAGGTTGCGGTGGCCAGTAGCATGCCACTGCACTCTAGTCTGGGCAATGGAGTGAGACTCCAACTCAAAAAAAAAAATAAATCACAGGGTATAGCATAAATGCTCTCGAACATGACAAGTGGCAAGTTTCACTCTCCTAAGACAGGAAGATTAATTGCCAAGATAAAAACAAAATAATCATTACAGAAGATCCCCAAATTACATAAAATCTGTTTAAAACAAAGATAAAATACTTTCATTCTAAAACCCAGGACAAACATTATAAAATAATGTTTTCCATGTAGCTTCAAACAAAAACAAACAAGCTTCAGATTGCTCCTGGCCTAAAACTGTAGTGTATTGTTTTCACATTAGAAATGAAACTTCAATCCTAGCCCATTAAAAAAAAGGCAAAGCTACCCTTATTCTGTACATAGAATAAAGCATGCTTTTCCACCGCCAGGGAAAAACATTTATATAATCATACTATCTATAATCAAATATAATTTTGAGATTGATTCTAATGCATAACCAGATGTAGTGTTGACTCAAGGATCCAAATGTGAATGCTTTAAAGCTTCCACGATGCTCCATCTGTCAAGCTGTGCCTACTCTTCTGAACTCAAGTCCTTGCGGAAGAATTACCTTCCACTGCAAGATTCCAGGCATCCATTTCAGTCCCGGCAACTCAGAAGACACATCAGCAAGTTCCAAAGCACCTATGTAGCAAAAATATGCATGCACGTATATGAATATAGACATATCCATATATGTATGTGTGTGTGTATATATATAGATATATATATACACACATATACACACATATTGTAGAAGGTAAGGCACAGTGTGCCCAGTGGAAAAAAGACATAAAAGATCACATATTGTATGATTCCGTTCCCAGAAAATGTTCAAAAAGCAGATGCGTGGCTGCCTGGGGCTGTGGGGAGACAGGGGTGAGTGTTGATGGGCACAAGGAATCTTCTAGGGGTGACTGAAATAGTCTAAAACTGGACTCTAGGAAGGGGCATTTAACCGGGTAAATTCACTAAAAATCATTAAGCCGCACACTTAAAACAAGTGACTGTTACAATGTGCAAATGTCACGGTATCAGACGTGTGAACAGCAAGCATCTCAAATGTAAGGGAGGCCTGGCCAGGTGACTGGCGGTGGTCAGCGAGTCCTGCCAGCGAAGGAACCACCAGCCAGAATGAGCACAGACTCCGGGACAAGAGCCGTTTCTCTCCGAAGTAACTAGGAGACCTGGCTTTTGGTCCAGCCACAAGCTTAACACAGAAAAAGGACTACAAATAATTACATGGAACACTTAATTAGGCTACAGAACCTCTGCGGAGAGTATCAAGTGCTTAAAGAATCTAGAAAACCTTTAGGCTAAGCAGCACAAGATGGGGCCAGGACCACTCACTCCAAGTTAAGACAAGTGCTCACCAGGAAACCCTGGGAAGTCACTTTTAATGAAGACAAAGGTGCCAGCAAAGAATGCAGTTGGAGAACCCACACACACTCGAACTAGCCCTCAGGTCTGAGTACTAATCGGGAATGCAAATAGTCAATGCACAATTTTTGTTGTCTCTCAGAGATCTGAGACCAAATTGAGGCAAAATATGGATGAGGTGACTGTGCCATATAAACTACTTAGAATCATTTTTTAAAAATTCCTAGCTAATGCAGACGTACAATGAGTAAGATGCAACAGCCCTAACCACTGACCCCAAATTACATTTGGAGGTATGATTTTACTATGGCTAAACTATTAAATTATGGCCCCGCACTCCTCCTCATCACACACCCTATCACCACAACCATGCAAAAGACACCACTTAGAATCACACCTTTACATAAGTCTACGTAAGTACAGGAAGACAAACACAGTGCTACATTTCAGGCTAAAGGACTCCAAAAACATCAACAACCTGAGTGCTGCAGCACAGCCCGGAGCAGCCAGCCACGGAAGGACCTCAACTGAGAGGAGGCAGGCATCAGACTCCACCTCAGCAAATGCAAGAGCATCTCACTCGTCCTGTTGCAACTTACTGTACACACAAGGAAGCCCAACTTGGTAGTGCTCTATTCAAAACATGGTGAGTTTGAAATTTCTCACTATGTGCTTTACAGAGAATATGATGGGAAAAGTCAATCTGTAAAACATACAAGGAGAAATATTGAATGGAAGCTGCTATTTCAGAACTTTTTATACCATCTGTCTGGCCCCTCAGTATAAAACAGTGATAAGACCTCACTTAACAACGAGATTCCAGGCACCCACTTCAGTCCTGGCAATTTAGAAGACACATCAGCAAATTCCAAAGCACCTATGTAGCAAAAATATGCATGGATGGCTACCAACAACAAAAAGTCCCCAGAAAACAACAGGTGTTGGTAAAGATGTACAGAAATCAGAACACTTATGCATTGGGGTAGGGATGTAAAAACATGCAGCCACTCTAACAGTACAGAGGGGGGCCTCAAACTTTTTATACCATCTGTCTGGCAGAACTTTCACATGACCCAGCAGCTCCATTTCTGAGTATATATCCAGGAAAGTTGTAACTGGGACCTCAAGACATCTGGGCACCATGTTCACAGCAGCATTACCCACAACAGCCAAAAAGCAGAAGAAACCCAAGTGTCCATCGAAAGATGAACGAACAAAATGTGGGTTATACACACAACAGAGTATTATTCTTCATCCCATTAAAAAGGAAGGAAATTCTAACACATGCTACATTGCAGATGAACCCTGAGGACACTGTACTAACCCAAAGAAGCAGCCACACAAGACAAAAATACTGTGATGCGACTTACTCACATGTGAGGTACCTGGAGCAGCCAAAATCACTGAGACAGAAACAGAACGGCAGATGCTGGGTGAGGGGCACAAGGGGAATGACTGACTGCTTAATGGGCTCAGTGTTTCAGTTTTGCAAGATGAAGAGCCCTGGAGATGGATGGCGTTGATGGCTGAACAATGTGAGCACACCTACACTATGGAACTGCAGACCTCAAAATGATTAAGATAATAAACTGTATGTTATTTTTATTTTGCTATAATTAAAATTTTTCTAAAAACCCAGAGTGTTAAGGATCCGTCACAATCTTTATGACTCAGAAAAACAAAAATGGGCAAAGCTCCTTTTGTTTTCAAACTTCTAAATTCTAAATAATTCACAAAATATGACAAATCTACATATTAGTATAAGCATGTTTTTAACTAGGACATCTCATTTTAGGGATTAATCTATAACTATGGCTATAGGTTAATCACATAAGCAAATGCCCCAAAAGCATCTACAAGAACACACACCGTAGTGAAAATCAACCATTCTGAGAAGCATACACTTTCATCAAAAGGTGCGCCACATGTACATACCTTCACTTTTTTCCAGTAAAGACGCTATGACCGCTTCGTCCTCAATGGGGTTTAGTGAACACGTGGAGTACACCATCCTCCCACCTTCTGCCAGCTGCTCCGCACCCCGTGTTGCAATCCGCAGCTGTAAACTAAGAGTTGAGACGATGTCACTAGAAAGCACACACATTAGAAGCACCTATCAATATGGCACATTTTTTTTTTTTTTGAGTTGGAGTCTCACTCTGTCACTCAGACTGGAGTGCAGTGGCCGCTTCTGGCCACCACAGCCTCTACCTGCTGGGCTCCGGCGATCCTTCCACCTCAGCCTTCCAAGTAGCTGGAAATACAAGCGTGCGCTACCACAACCGGTTAAATTTTGATTTATTGTAGAGATGAGGTCTCGCCAAGTTGCCCAGGCAGGTCTCAAACCCGCGGGCTCAGGCAATCCACTCACCTCGGCCTCCCAAAGTGCTGGGATTACAGGCTGAGCCACTGAGCCCAGCCGGCACATGTTTATTGTACCTTTTTATGACACTCACACACACACATATATATACATATATATATAAATCATTTTAGGGTAGTAAGAAGAGTTAAACTTACATGTTTTGTGTTAACACAAAAAGCATCCATTCTGTATTTTTGCTGTTCTGCTAACTTTTCCCAATATGTCAACAAGCAACATACACAGTTGAGTAACAACAAAATCCAACATTTTAGATAAATTTCACTACTAAAAAGCCTCCATACTTCATAAACATGAGATTTTTCTAGGAAAAGTTTGTATCCCATCATATATCTAATCCTAATTCTTCTATTTCACAAAACCGGTTAACTTTTACAGAGAAACCTCCTGCTGGAGCTATGTGTGGTGGGTATTCATCAGTATTTCAGCTCACAAACAGTCCTGCCACAAGAACGTGCAAGTTTTCAGGTTAAATGAAAAGAAAACAAAGCTTTATAGACAGCACAATCACAACTATTTGAAGCAAGTATTCTTAAAACTCCTCCACAGAAAAACACTAGAAATACCAAACATCAACAGAAGTTATCATCATGTTATAAGATTCTTTTCTTAAGAATCCCCCAAATTTTCTTTAACAAGCATTTCTTCTTTTATAAAAAAGCCAACCAAGAAATACCTCTAGAGATCAAAATGTTAAACAAGAGTAACAAAGATAATGGAGAGGAAAAATTCATAAGACATTAAAAAGTGAACGGCCATTCCATGAAAAAATACATGTTTAAAATGTTACAAGAAATTTTTATAAAAGGCATTTCCAATAAATGTTATCCAAAATGCATACAATTTGCAGTGACTACTCTTGAAAGGTTATAAAAATTTTTTTTGAGTCAGAGTCTCACTCTGTCACCTAGGCTTGAGTGCAGTGGCACAGTAACAGCTACCACAGCCACAACCTGCTGGGCTCAGGCGGTCCTTCCACCTCAGCCTTCCAAGTAGCTGGAACTATAGGTGCACACTACCACATCTGGCTAATTTTATTGCCAAATTGCCCAGGCTAGTCTCGAACCCCTGGGCTCACGCAATCCTCTTGCCTCTGCCTCCCAAAGTGCTGGGAATACAGGTGTGAGCCACCATGCCCAGCAAAAGGTTTTGAAAACTTCTGATAAACTCCTGAAGGTGGCCATTAACCATTCTCTGATATTTATAGCACTGCAAGTAATAATCTGGATGATCAGTTCCACAATTTAACAGAAAGGCTTTTCTAAATCTTTACTTGTAACACAGTGGTTATCGGTTATACAGTTTCACTTACCCATGTAGCTGTAAGCTATTTAAGGTGCTCCACTTTTTCCAGACATCAATGTTTTTTCTCATCGTGCCATCTCCACTGAAAGATATTAAGAACATAAAGCTCTGTACAGGGGGATGATTACAGTGTAACAGATACGACATACTCCAGGCTAAGTTATCAAATAGGTATTATGAATATCAATTAGAAAATCTATATCTGCACAAACGTCAATCAACTTTGTATTTCTATTTTAGGGACACTAGTTTATTCTTTGAAATTATACTTCAAGTTCTCATCAGAAAGAAAAGAATAGATTTGAACAGAAACTTTATTCAACACCAAATTTGCTTCCATTTGGGAAAAATACCAGCAAAACTAATTTGCAAACCTTGGATACAGGACCTGAATACTGCTATTGAGAAACAATCAACAATGACATTTTAACCAAAATTATATGGATAAACTTACACTCATAAGGAATTTTCCATAGCAAATTCAATTAAGCTAATTTAATTCCTTTACCAAAATTTTCCTATAATCACACACATTTCTGACTTTCTACTTCATTTAACAGGAGTTATTTCCATGTTTTTACTAATGGAAACTATTTCCATGTACAATTTATAATAAAGACTGGCTATGTTAATCTTCTGTCTGTGTCCAAGTTTATCAACCCTATTTTTTCAGGGATAACCCCTGCCTTTGATGGCTTTCTCTATCAAGTTTATCTTTTTAATTGGTGGCCCCTCTAGTCACAGGCGCTTGAGGTCTGAGGTCTGCAGAATGGAAATGTCCTGTGATATATGAGTTCTACTTCCTGACACGGTCCCTGGCTGTAGGCCAGCGGCCTGCACTGTGGAAACTCGACCATAACTTCAGACTTTCCTCAGGTGGCAGCCTAGTGCTCATAAGGTCACTTCGTTCTCAGAACACGGCACAAGAAACAAGTTACCTTTCTGATCAAAACAACACAGGGGTGGGAAAACATGGGACCCCGCCGGGGAAGATTAGAAAACTGCAACCTAGGAAAAAAAACTGAGCTCATTAACTACTATTTTAAACTTTAATTTCAAGGAGAGTTTCTCAGGCATTTTAATACTCAGCCATATCAGTGCTCCCAGCTGCAATTTTCAAAATGAGCTCTGCCACAAGCAGTAATCTGCCACTCAGTTAAACAAGATGAATCCTTCCATAATGAGGCATTATATTTAAACCTCATGTGTAGTGTTAACAAGTTTTATAATGTGTTTGAACTCTGTCTTGACACCTTTATGCCGTTCAGAAGGTATCATCACCTGGGGTTATTGTCCTACACAATAACACAAAAAACCTCAGTTATTCAGTTTTAAAATCTAAATATCTAAAATTCATATGTAAAATCTGAAGAAAGGTATAAAAATACACGCAAGATGAGTTTTCTCAAGGGCTTGAACTCTGACACTTCTTTTATTGTACCAATTAACAACAAATTCAATGTCTATGCATTATTAGTCTACAAAAACATATCCTATACTCACTGGAAGAACAAAGAGAAACAGTCGGACAAATGCACTGTTCCAGCAGTAAGATCCTGAAGCACCCAAGGAAGGGGTAGGCATCTATTTTCCTCGCAAGCATTCTCTTTCATCCCTTTCTGTAGCTCTGTGTCCAGTGTCTGCTGGGCTATTTTGCCACTAAGATATTGAGTGTCCTTCTCTGGTTTAGGCTCCCAATCACCTTTCTACACACGCGTGGCCTCGAAACTCACATGCACAACTGTGTGTGTGTTGGTGCACAGCTTCATTTTAGTCTCTATTTGATTCAACTTCTTTAGTGGATATGGGGCTTTCTGGACTCTTAATAAGGTTAAGTACCTGCAAGGGACATCACACAGAATTCGATCATAGAAGAGAACCTCTTTCCTTCCGCCCACGTCAATCTGGAGTCTGGGTATGCTGGATGCGTCGTGGTTCACCACCATGATGCAGGGACTGCTCAGCCTCTTGGCCTGATGAACCAGCAGATAGCAGCGCTTGTTATCCACATCATTAGCGATCACAAAGCCCTCTGGGAACATCAAAGTATAGTGTCAGGTGAAATGCAGCATAAGTAAGCGGGACCACTTCCTGAAATATGTATCCTCTAAGTCAGCAGGTGAGAAACAGCAGTACACCAAACTTAAGACCCAAGGTCAAGATTTCCTGGAAATCTGTTAAGTGGTTCAAAAACGGGAACCAGGCAGCTTTGCCTGGATTTAATGAACACTCGAAATTTCAAAACCTCAAAATTTATCTATTCAACAATTATTCACTTTGTGCCAAAATGATCTTTGCTATTACCAACTATTAATTATAAAGGAGGGTGAGAAGAGAAAGGTGTAGCAAACAGAATCACCTGACAAGTGTTTTAAAATAACACACATTGGCCAGGACTCCGCTCTGCCTATGAATCAGACTCTTGCATGTGTACAAGGTATTTCGAGACTGCGGGGCCTGGGTTGAGCACTGCTGCTGGAGCTGGCTGCGTGTGCCTCTGCATATTTCTGGTCCCTCTTGCACACTCAGCAAAAAAGGCAAATATGCCTACAGCATTTATGATCAAAGTCACTCTTCAAAACAATATGAACTGCAAGGCACCAATAATACAGAGGAAAAATCGCTCCTGCTGGGACACCAAGGCTCTCAACTTGGAGAAAATAATTAAAAATTGGGAAGAATAAAGGCTTCTTAGCCAAGACATTATCTTTGAATAATATAAAAATGCAGACTTCTTAAAAATCTAGTGTGCCCATTAAAACAGAACTAGAGCAGTTAACTTGAACAAAGGATGAAATAAAAATTGACTCTAAAACACTAGGGACAGTATTTTGTTTCTGCTTCTTAAAAGAACCCCTATAAAGGGTGTGAGTGTTACTATAATAATAGCTGCCATTTTCTCAGCATATTCCTGTCTTATAATATTCCCAAAAGCTAAATACCAATATTCGATTTCCTATGCGATGCCCAAAACTGTCATATAACTTGCTATTAAATGGTGGTGGGATTTGAACCCAGGGAGACTGGCAGCCGCTCACAACGACATGCTACTGCCTCTCACATAAGGAAGTTAAAAAAAAAGGAGGGAAGTGGAGGGAGAGGGGAAGAACTGTTACTACTAAGAATTCAAACTGTAAAATCTATCTTCTATGAGTAGGTTTGATAAAGAAACACCATTTGCTTTTATAGAAAACACACATAATTCTAAAACAAAGGGCCTCTCAAAGTATGAATATGTTGGTTTGAGAATCAATGACAACAAGCAAAACTGTTCAGTCACTTTGGTAGATGGCAAGCCCACCTGCTTGTCACAGGAGACTCCAGGCCCAGACTAACAAGCCATGCATCCTCTCCTTGCCTACAATCCATCAAAGCAGCTTTCCTACCCTTGTAGAAACAAGCCCAATGCATACCTGGAAAGGAGACATTCATGTCAGCATGGAGCATTTCAATTAACTGTGTGGTCTTGGAGCCAGGTGCTGCACACATATCTAAAATCTAATAACAAAGCAAGAACATGTTTGATGTTTTTAAAAAACCAAATATTCTACATTTAACTTTAAACAACTTTATGAATCATTCTAGTCTTCTAATTTCTATTCCTAGGCCTAAATTCATTTCTTTACAGAATGAATCTGTAGCTGTAGCACGACCACTTTACTTTTAGGGATTCCATAATATATACGGCGCCCAAAATGACAGAACAATAAGGCGATGGGAACGGAATGGCACCAGAAACCAGTGAGAGCAATATATTTAGAGATGAATGAGAAAGAGCTGTGAGGACATAATGCCAAAGGACAGAGCCTTGTGGACTCAAATCTCGCCCAGTCAGTCAATAGCTCTGTAACAGGGCCAGTTACTGCTCTCCTCTTTGCTTCCTTCTCCTCACCTGGAAAAATGGAGACAGTAACCATGTCTACCCCCAGAACAGTGGCCCCCAACCTTTTTTGACATCAGGGACTGGTTTCATGGAAGATAATTTTTCCATGAACCGGGGGCATGGGAGGGAAATGGGGGGATGGTTTCAGGATGATTCAAACACATTACGTTTATTGTGCACTTTATTTCTATTATTGCAATATGTATGACATGAGTCTGCAAGCAACTGATTTATTATAGTCTCTGTGCAGTCAACCCTCACTGCTAATGTTAGTCTGTATTTGCAGCCGCTCCCCAGCGCTAGTGTCACCTCCTCAGCCAAACCTCAGATTATCAGGCATTAGATTCTCATAAGGAGCATGCAGCCTAGATTCCTTGCACGTGCAGTTCACAATAGGGATTGTGCTCCCATGAGAATCTAATGCCGCCACCAATCTAACAGAAGGCAGAACTCAGGTAGTCATGTGAGCGATGGGGAGTGGCTGTAAATGCAGATGAAGTTTTGCTGCTCTCCTGCCACCCACCTCCTGCTGTGTGGCCTGGTTCCAAACAGGCCCCAGATCAGTACTGGTTCCTGGACTGGAGGTTGGGGACCCCTGCCCTAGAGGGTTGTGTGAATGATTCACGACAGAGCACAGAACAACGCCTGGCATACAGCGAGCTCTGAGTTCATGTTCACTATAACTGTCAATTTTGATTAGTCAATCAAGATGAACCAAGGATAATACGTATAGTAAATAAATTAACATAATTTGAAAGGAGAGAAAATAGTCATTTACACCCTCAAAATTAAGTAGAACAAGCAAAAAAGAAACTAAAATATGTTATGATTTTCTATCCAGCGAAAAGAAAAAAGGGACTAATTATGTTAAGAAAACAGGGTTTCAAGAGAAGAGCAGGACGCCTAGGTTCCTCGCCCACGGTCACTACCTTGTGATGTGGCTGGACGCTGAGCAGCAGCGGGGGGATCATGCTAACAGCCTCCTGACGACTGATATTTCCCTTGGGAAAAAAAAAAATCAGCAACATTTTAAAAAAAGGCAAAGAATGTCAACACTGGGCATTATTCAGAGGGAGCAGAAAAAGACCATATACTCTGACATAGAACAAAAGAATCTGTAGTCTCACAGAGAACATTAAATGGGGGGTGTTTAATACTAGTGAATGAGTGGCTGTTCTCCAAAGGCTGACCTGGCATGGCCACTGACACCAGAACTCACCATGAGAGTCTCAGGGAAGCGGGCACAACCCTGACTTAAATGAGAGGGAAGTCTAGCTTGCAGAGTCCCACTGCCCATCTGAAGACAGCACAGAGGCTGGGGAGCATCCCAAGGCAGACACACCATTCAGACACCTTCGGCAGCAGGGGCACCATTTAGCACAGGACACAAAGTTCCTGCCACGGGGTTTTCCTTCTTAACTAAAATTCTATCTTCTATTTCTCAGGCCTCCTCTGTCTTCAGAAACAGCCCATGTCCAGTCTATGTTCCTCACAACTGCGTTTCAAAGGGACAGAGACACCAACCACTGCTATCTTCCCATCTTCAGATCATCAACACCTAACGTTCCTCACCATGCTAACTGTCCTCCACCTCTTCCCCAGTGGGTCAGAGATTTGTTAAATTGTGCAACTGTTCAGATTCTGACAAAGTTCTCCTACTGTGGCCCAGCACCAGCCTTAACCATACTTTTAGTCTAGCAGCCATGAGGCTGAAGTTTCTGCTCCACTACCACCATACAAGTCAGACTTTCTGGACATCAGTAGCCACCCAGTCAACCACCTCTCTCCCTAAATGTAGGCATCTGACTGTCAGAGCCTACATGCAGACTTCTACATTTATACCTGCTAATTTTCACCCTGTGGGTTTGCAGCCAGCAATGTTGCGACCATCCAAATCCTGATTCAATGGGCTCACTGATTCCCAGTTATGGGTTATACATGTGATTCTGGCACTGCTGCCTTCTGTTTCCACTCAAGTTTTCAATAAAGGTATCAAGTAGGATGAGGCCCTTGACTAGGACATCCCTAGAGTTAGTCAACTGATTCATAAACACTCTTTGAAAAGGTTTTGAGACAGCTTCGAATAACGATTCAGGAAGAAAAAGTCAAGCAAACGTAAGCCCAGTTTAACAGGTTACCTACATGGCAGAAAGTCACAGTGGGGGCAAACAGCTGTGGGTTGAGGCAAGCACTGAGCTTAGAACAGAGGGGAAGGGCTTCTAAATTGGGCTTCCCTTCTCTGATTGACTTCCAATCAGGGAGGCTCATGGGAAGCATAACATTTCCCTAAGTTCACACTGAACAAGAGCCATAATCTGGTGACACAGAGCGTACTACTTGGTCAGAAAGAAGTAGCTAAGAAAATAGGAAGGAGGAAACCTCTATTTTAAAGATGAGATCAAGAATTCCAAAAAAATTAAGAGGAAACAGCAAAACTGACATACCCGCACTTTACAGGCATTTGCTCAATTATTTACTGCATGAGCAAAGAGCCATTTTGTTGGGGATGGCTTGATGCTAACAGTAAGAAGTTCAGCATCCAACTGCACTCAAGGACTGTGGGTGGTAAAAAAACCAAGAAGCTGAGGATGGATATCGACTTATGAGACCCAAAGCTGTACTTAGGTGTTTTGTTTTTTGGCAAAAGTATAGTCCAGGAGCAACGCGTGGAAGAAAAAAAGAAGACAAAAAGTAAATGACTCACTTTTAATAAAATGAGTAGATTGGGGGAAAAAAAACCCACACCCCACCACCATGGTCGTAAAGTCCCATTACTTTTTCTGTGCGTCAGGCATCAGGAATGTGCACATAAGGAAATGAGTAGACTAAGGAGCTGTCTCCTGAGCGATGTCCTGTCAAGCGAAGCGCAGTGTTCATCATAATTCTACAGTTACACAAATTCACACGTGAGGAGAAACAAGAAATCTGAGCCTGGGATTGATATCCTTCCTAAATTTCATGATTAGACTAGCCAGCAAGGTAACAGATATACAAATAATCAGAAATCACAGGTGGTGCATACACCTACACGTGTCTACTATGTGTGATGCCTATCTATTGCTCCCAGTGACAAGTATGGTAAAGATATAACCACAGTACATCCGTGCATTTAAAACCCTAAGGAAACCAACACATCTAGAGAAATCTACTTACAGATTCAGTTTCGCTGACTAGAAACTGATGAAACTTTTCCAACTGTGGAGATTTTCTTAAGATTTTTCGACTTAAATTTGTGTGCCAGGCAAGTTCTTCAGGATACCTGACCAAAAAGAAAGCAACACATTTACAGACTGCATATGCCACCGTGCTCTCTTGACAGCCTCAAGCTTACAACACAGGTCCTATGCCAGCGAGACATTCCATTTTGTTCTTGCTCATATTCACAACCTCTCAAGTACAGACAGCTACACTCAGTGATGCGCCTGGGGCACATGGAACATGGTCTAGCTCATCGTGGCTGGGTCAGAAACAGGAGAGCCACAGGGGTTTAAAATAGACAATGATGAAATGTCTGAGATCAGATAAAAAAAGGGAGACTCCCCTGCTCTTCACTACTGTAAGTTAACAATGGTACAGAGATCATCAGACAAAAAGTCACACAGAATAAAAACCATGCAGTGGGACAAGTGTTGAAGTGTTGGACAAACATCTGACTAGAGTTTAAAAAAACAGATGTTTCATTTGTGTTTGCTAAAACAAACCAGTTCAATAATGTACTAAGATGTTTTACATACCCCAAAAACTCACCTTAGAAACCACTAACGCACGATTTGATCGCCTAGGTTAACTGCTACTTACACACACCTAAGAATGAAAAGCACCTCCTGACAATTCTGTGAATGCACTTGAAGTGTCTATAAATAATGACATCATTGATTGGGAAAGATGCATTTTTAGATTTGGCCTGCGCCAGCCCACTAATCTGTAACTGCACGAGTGAGTACTCTGATGAGACACATAGCACCATGCTCAATTACTCCAGTGCCAAGCTAAGCATAACATGTCACATGGCCATAAACCTTACTGCAGTTTCAGCACTTATTAAGTCTGCAGTGTAGTAACAAGCTCCATTTTGTAATGCAGGGTCACAACTTTCCATGCACTGAATTGTAGCTAGGGGGAAAACTGTGAAAATGAAATTGGAACGTTTGGAAAACACACATACATTGGACCGCTTTGAAACTTTAAGTGATTACTGGACAGAAATAAACTCATGCCTTAAGAGTCTGAAACACTGCTCAAAGGCCATCATATTATAAGATACATTTGAAAAGCACTTTTTACCAAATAATGAAGACGAAACTGGCTGAATCCGCTCATGGCCACCCTGCAAAGTCACCAGTGTTTTGTTCTATTTTCTATGCCTGTTCCTTCTTCAATGTTTAACATGTTTCAAAAACATATAGCCAAAATAAAATCATATTTAATAGTTTAGTTTTAAATACTCTTTTGACCTCACTAGAGGTGCACAAGTAGTAGTAGGCTTTCACTCTACCTGCCGCGCAAATTACACTCTCATTTAATTTCTGGCAACCGTGAACTTGTGTGTGATCAATGACAATATGGTTGCATAAGTCACCACTTTACCTGATCACCAAAACATTATCAGTATGAATACCAAAGGCCATTTAGATGTGTTGTAAATAGCAGAATCCTCATTTTTAAATATAGATAATAAGCGTTTTCAAACACAGATACAACTTGACCTCCCTACTACGCACCTCCCAACTGACTTCCTGTTAACCCCAGTTCTGGGAAGGCCTCTAAGATTGCCTGTTGCTCTACTGTTCCTTGCATAAGGGCAGGTACTTACCATAAATCCTGCCCTTGGGTCAAACACCTCTTCCTGCACATCCCTTCTGAGTCAGCCCTTCCCTATGGCATATAAACCCTGGGTCTGGGAGTAATGGCACAGATCTCAATTCACTGGTGCCTGAGACACAAACCCAGCTTCTGTTGGTAGTCCCTGTTAAATGATTCTAGGAAACTGGATCTGTCAGCCTCTTTCTTCCACCGCTCAGCTTCCTTGGACTTTTGAGGTAGATCTGCACAGACCTGCCAACCATGAAACAGTGCCCCTCACAGGCTGAAGTTCTAATAGTTAAAAAGTAAATTTACTATAAGATTAAAACTCTACTATATTTGTAACTATGAAAATTGTTTATCTTATTAAAAAAACTTAAGAACTTTCAAATAGTTAAATAAAAGGACTAACAGTAAAAATGAATAAAAAGTATGTTACTGATACAGCTTTAAGAACATCTTCATTTTTGAGCCAAGTGTTTATTAAAATCTGCAGATTTTAACACCAAACACAATAATCTTGAAGAACAGTATTTAATTTGTAGTTATTTAATTCAAATTTAACTCATCAGTCTTTTAAGAAAAAGTCCTACTGAACTTTTCTGAGGATAAATTAAAAGAACCACTGTCATTTTTGCATACCAAAAATTCTCCAGGGATTAAAAACTGCAAATATACACACTATGATAATCAAGACATTAAAAAGCACATGTACAGAATGACATTAAGGTGTGTTCTGAACCATGGATTGTCAAAAATAGGCTTTTATAAGAATGTTTTAGGATAATTCTTTATTGTTCTGAGTCTATGAAAAGTAGGAAAGTACAACTGGCCCAAGCTATAGTCCTATACGTAACATTCTTTCTAGAAAATGTAGTTCCAAAACACACTTTCCTAAATTATATTAAACTGTGTACCAAATGATTAACAAGAATATTACATGTTTTAGTTCTACGTGTTGAACAATACAGAAAACCGCCAGAAGTCCTGGGAAGTTTCCACTTTACTTGCTTGCTGAGATTTACTATTCCACAATTGACAAGCAAATTTGAATGAATGTTTATAGAGTATTAAGAAACTATCATTGATAACAGAAAATTCAAGTATTAGGAACTCAAATCACAATGTTTTTGGTCATCTCTTCAGCTGTGTGTTCAGAAAACCATATTAAAAAATAACTAAGAGTTGCTGGCTCCTGGCAAGAGAGCAATTCACTTTCATTCTTCAACCAGACAACCTGAAGGTCCTTTCTAAGAGTCTAGCAGTTGCGTTGTCATGTACCCAACACATACATGATGGTCAAGAAACAAGACAGGAAAACAGCTGCCAAATGTGAAAACAACTGAGCAAATACAAGTTTAACAGGCAATAAAAAATATCAAATTAATACCCCCGTGGTTTCTCATGGTTTGTCAGAAGATACAGAAGAAAATGGCCTCAGTGAGGTGCCGTGTGAGCACACCTCTTCCCTGCAGATGCCAGCTGACACGCTCTTCACATGGTGAGACCAGAGGGGAGACTTTCTCACCTCCTCTTAGCTCATTACTGCACCGCTAGACACAGAGTTTCAGGAACAAACGTATCCTGATGATTGTGTGATGCAGCAAATACATGCCAAACTATTAACAACAGAAATGTCCCTAAGGACAAGCATAAACCTGTGTTTTGAAAGTATCAGCCTCTACTCCAATGAGTGCCCTAAGATCAGTACCACCAACCAAGCCTTCAAAGCAATCCTTGAGAAGATCCCATAACCTAGTGACTATGAGGGAGAGAAGTTTGATCCGCAAAGGCCACCTCAATTCAGCCATGTCATAACCAGACGTAGAAAAACATCTTCTTCCATAGACTTCACTACAGTGGACACACAATTAGTGACCACCACCAAAAACTCAGCACTTGAATTATCTTCTTGCACTTTACCCTTCAAGCTTTCAAAATCTGACTAAGAATGCATTATTTAAAAAAAAATTCAAGCCGGTCTTGGTGGCTCAGCCTGTAATCCCGGGCCTTGGGAGGCTGAGGTGAGTGGATTGCCTGAGCCCGCGGTTTCGAGACCCGCCTGGGTAACTTGGTGAGACCTCATCTCTACAATAAATCAAAAACTAGCCGGGCGTGGTAGCGTGCACCTGTAGTTCCAGCTACTTGGAAGGCTGAGGCAGAAGGATCGCCGGAGCCCAGCAGGTCGAGGCTGTGGTGGCCAGGAATGGCCATTGCACTCCATTCTGGGCAAAAGAGTGAGACTCCAACTTAAAAAAAAAAAAAATTCAGTTTCATAAAACTGCAGATTTACTCTTGTACCCAAGAAACACATTCCCTGATGGTGACATTTGGCTTTGATCTTGGCTGCATACTGATTTAGTATTTGGCCAGTCAGCACTCATTCTAAATGTAAAAGCTGTGCATGCCTGTGATTTAGACACTGAAAATCCAAGTGACAAATGAAAGAAAAGCACGCAAATCTGTACCCCATGATTAATGAAAACCTGACCCTGGTTTGCGATCACTAAAGGATATCTAAAAAGGAAAGACAACATCAGGCACTTGAACAGTGAAAACCTCAGAGGTTGAAAGAAAATGTCTAATTCAGCTTTTTAACAGCATAACTTAAGATAGCTGTTTTTCTTCTCTGCAAACTCAATACCTCAATGTTAATAATCTGAAGCATGAAACTGTAACAGTTTGCAGTAATGACTTCTCCATTTATGGCTTAAACCAGAGGACTTCAGGCATTTTACTAGACAGCCTGTGTTATCGGCACATGGGATCACCTTCACACAACTGAGACTTGAACTGGGCATGTAACCTAAGCGGACACCTCCAGGAGCGATAAAGAAAGGGCTGGCACATGGAGCAGCAGTCTGCTTGGGTGCTGAGACAAGACAGTGAGATGACTGCATTGGCCAGCACAGTCTGTGCTGGGAAACGCCAGTAGATAATAGACTGTAGTGACCCCTGTCAGGTGAGGTCTGTCTTTTCTCTGAAGGTAGAGAAGCCACCCTGCAACAGTTTTGATCTGAGAAGGCAAGGGCTATAACACAGAGATGGTAGAGGTGGTAAAAGAAAGGAAGGAGAGAGGCTGGATCTGCTAGGAAGAGTCAAATGAACTCCAACTCAAATAAGAGAGCTACAGACCCTACTTGTTTGTGAAAGCTTGCATGCCAACGTAATGTCAATGAAAGCACTGGGTAAAAGAACATTAGTATGTCTGGAAAGTATGTTCAAGTTCTTCCATGTTAACATCTAATGCAGTACAAAGAAATATGTTCAAGTGACAGACTATATCCTAAAGAAATATCCAACATGATGAAGCATCGTGGCACCTACCAACTCAGTGGCTGTGGAACTTCAACTTTCTGACCATCCACTTCCAGGTTCTCCAATTCCTTGAAATACTTGTTCCTTAAGCAATGGAGAATCTCTTTTGCATGGCTATAGAAAAATAAGAAAGTTTCAAGCTGATCTAACAAGTATATTTAATACATTGTATCTTTCTTATTTAATACTGTGTCTTAAAACTAAAACATACTTTGCATGGAGAAAAGATGGTCTTCAGTTACTGTCTTTTCGTTGTATTCCTTCAAAACTTAAACAACCCTCACTGTTTGATCCCTAAGAACAATACTATACTCCTTCCCTCCTAAACATACCTACAGGATTTTCCCTTTGCAACTCATCTCGGAAAGCTTTAACCACAAAGACTGAAGAAAAGACCTAGAGATCTGATGCACATTTGATGTCATAAATTTTCCTACGTTCCAAAAGGCAGCGCGTGCTCTGATCATCAACTCCCCAGGGCCACACCTTTCCCAGACGGCATTTTCAGGTCTCAGCCTAGCCTTCCACCTGCCCCAACTCCTTGACCCACTCCACTGAATCTAAGTGCTCCCTCCTCAGTGCTTCCTGAACCCACACGGTTGAAATGCATCGGTTCTCCGGCCCTACAACACCTGTGGATGAAAACACCCTCGCTTGCCACCTCGAGTAACCTAGCCCCAATGCGAGGAGAGAAAGGCACGGCCCCCCTACCTTTTGAAGCCAGTAATTCTTAAAGTGGCCGGGAGAGGCTCCCGGAGCGCCTCCATAAACTGCTCCCACTCGCCCTCAGGGACGATCTTGAGCTCCTGGTAGTAGTGCTCGAACAGCTTGTTCTCCTTGATGATCTCGGGGTACCCGCCTTCCCAGCCCTGAGGAAGAAAAGACACGTCTACCCTGCAGCCCGAGGAGCCGCCCCGCGGGCCTCAGAGTCCCGGAGGCCCCGCGAGGTCCCTGGGTCACCCCCGCCCGCCCGGAACCCGGCTCCTACCGCCTCGACACGCTTCCCGCCGCCCTCGGCGCCATCCTCCGAGCCCGCGGGCCGCTGCTGCTGCTGCTGGAGCCGCCGGCCCCGCGCCCGCCGCCCCATGGCCCACGCGGCCCCGCACGCTGCGCGCAGACACCTGCCAGCCACGGCCCGGCTGTTCCGGGACTTCCGGCCGAAACGCGAGGCCCCACGTGTCCGCGCCCGGTCCTTTCAGGGGCCTGCCGGGACTGTCAGGAAATATGCCTGACACGCCGCGACCCGTGCTCCCGGAAGATCGCGTGAAAGGGAAAGCCGCGGACTCCTGATGGAGAAAGAGGCTCCAGGGAGCAGCCCCAAAGGCGTCTCCGCGCCAAGCGCCCGGGTTTCCCACGCGGGCTCAGGCAGCTCCGCAGGCAGCTCGAGACTGGCGCCTGCGCAGAGCGGG
>NW_007245665.1:57079-74757 GCF_000164805.1 Carlito syrichta | reverse complement strand
GGCCCCGCCCCCGCGCACACACAGGTGACTCGTCCGGCCCCGGGGAGCCGCGGTCGCAGCCTGGGCGGCTCGGGAGGGGCCGGGGCCAGCCCAATCCTGGGGCATCCCGGCGGAGGCGGCCTCCGGTGGCCTCGCCTCCCGCCCCCTCCCTCCGCGTCACCCTATATGCCTCCCGCCGCGGCCTCCGGGGCATGGAGCGCGCAGCTCAGCCGCGGCAATGGAGCAAGCGGAGGAGCGCCTGCTGGACACGCTCGCCTACCTGCAGGGCTTCCTGGGCTGCGTGGTCCTCGTGCTGTTGCAGGTGCTGAGCTCCGGCTATGGCCGGTACTCGTCGTCCTCCCGCCTCCACGTGCCCGCGCGGGCCGCCTGGGCGGTGCAGGAGCTGCCCGCGCTGGCCCTGCCGCTCTACCAGTGCGCCCTCGCACCCGCGCCGCGTCTCCAGAGCTGGCCCAACTGCATCCTCCTGGCCATGTACCTGGTCCACTACGTGCAACGGTAACGGCCGGCCGCCCCTGCGCCCCCCGACCCCGCACTCTCCCGACCCCGCGCTCTCCCTCCTTCCTCCCTCCTTCCCCTTGTGCCCCCCGATCTGGCGCCCTCACCTTGCCATCCCATTTCCCCTGTGCTCTCACTCCCCTCCTCCTAAGGTTCCCCACCTGACTCCCTCACCCCCACCCCACTCGGCTTCCTCTCCTTGCCCTTTCCTCTTTCCCCCGCGCCTTCTCTCAGCAGTCTCCCCCAACCCCACCATCGCCGGTGGCCCCACCCAAGTGTCCTCTCTGCGTGGGTTCCTTCCTCTGTCGTCCCAGGTGTCCTCTCCCCTGACTCCAAGAGTTTAGAAACAAGTAGGGATTCTTCTGGGAGCAGAAAGGCAGGGATGAGAAAGAGCTGAAAGGGAGTGACAGAAAAAGAAGGTTGTGAAACGTGGATCTGGAAAGTGTTAGCTATGCAATAAACCTAGACGCTGTTCCCTTAGATCAAGGTTAGGTCTGCAGCGGAATGCTGATGGTCTCGAGTCACCCTGGCAATTGTGTGCGGCTCCTTGTCTACTATTTCTCCCTGGGTATCTGTTGGTGGAGCTCTTTTCTGCTTGCCAAGGGAACCAGCTGCAGCTTGGAAACCTGGCCTCCCCAACTTCCAAGTGGTTTCCCCAGTGTGGGCTTTATCCCTATCAGAGACTGTCACCTCCACATTGTGTAAGAGGCCCCAGGACCCTGGGAGTGACTTTCCAGGGACATGCTGTAAATTTTAAACAAATGAAGTCTTCAAGATGACTTCTAAATCTTTTAGAAGTTGTTGTTTATTTAAGTTTTGAGAAATGACTGTGACTGTGTCCGAAATCTTCAAGTTTTCTAATAAATTGGGACTCTCTCCAGTTCCTGATCTTTGGCTTTTACACACCTAAGCAAATGGCTAGTCGAAAGTTTAAAATTAAACTTTAAATGTTTTCATTCAGAATCTGGGAAACTGCACAATTAAAAAGGATCTCTACCTCCAAGGAAGTTGACCTCACTAGCTATGTGAACATGGGCAGGACACTCAGCCTCTCTGATTTTTGGATCCCACCTTTAAACACACTTCTAGAGAGGTTGGAAGAACTCAGTGTGTGTTTATAAGCCTCCTTCCTGTCTCCTGGAGTCTTGCATGCAGTGAAGAGAAAAGACAGGCTTCACAGCTCCAGTGCCAGGATCAGATGTTGGCCCCAGCGTAGTTCTCAGTGCATCAGTTCCCTGGATACTGGTGCGGTCTCCACACCTGGTACAGTCTGTGTCCCAGTCTACTAGTATGCAGGCACTTTAAACATGGGCTGGTCAACGTTCAGCAAAGGCTTGGTGTGGCCTGTGTGTCTGAAACTCTTCACTATTTAGCAAAATTATTGTCAGGCTCCCGGATTTTTTTTTTTTTCTTGGTAACGTGATCAAACATTGCTGCAATTTGAATATTAGTCCGACGGTTTCATCTGTATATGCTTTTCCATAAATACGCCAAAAGTCGTGTCTATTTCTTTAATGTCTAGAAGCAAGCTCTAAGGTCACCCTGTTAGATGCTGTTCTAACTTTATCACTCATCACCTCTGATACATTACGAAGCTGCTCTGCACCAGTTTCCCCACCTGTAAAATGGGCACGGTGCAGGTACCACCTTGTGGAACAGGCTTTCATTTTAAGCTAAGGCAACTTTCTAAAATGCTTACATGGTACAGTCTGAGGGCTCAATAAATGACACTCGCCAGGTTTAGTGGCTAGTGCCTGTCATCCCAGCACTTTGGGAGACCGAGGCAGGAAGATTGCTTGAACCCAGAAGTTTGAGACCAGCTTAGGCAACATAGCAAGGCCTCATCTCTACAAAAAATAAATTTAGCCAAGCGTAGTGGTGTGCACCTGTAGTCCCAGCTACTTGAGAGGCAAACCTGGGGGGATCACCTGAGCCCAGGAGGTCAAGGCTGCAGTGAACTGTGAGTGTGACACTGTACTCCAGCCTGGGCAACAGAGTGAGATCCCGACTCAAAAAATAAATAAAAATAAGAATCAGTGATACCTGACACTATTTTACTTGCTACGCATGCATATGTACTTGAATGTACCTGGATGTGCCCTATATGCCATAGCTCATATGTACATGAACCTCTTGGAACACCCTCTGAGTTGCATGAGGGCTGCCCACACAGCCGTGCCAGTGTGTGTCAAGACTTGTATTTGTTAGAGACTCCTCTCCCTGGGTCTGGCATAAGGGCCCTGCTCTGGGGAATGGCATGCCCTAGCACACTGCTGCCAGAGTTGAGCACCAGTGAAGATAAGGCATTGGAAATGTAGGAAGCACTCCTCAGCGTTCTGTCTGAAGTCTGAGTCCAAACTTTTAAACTCAAGACATCAGGTTTAATTGTAGCTAAACAAGCATAAGTGGAAGAATGAATGAACCCTCCTCCAGAAGAGCGAGTCACCTCTTGAGTGATAGACTGTGAGATCATTTCATCCAGATGGAGCCCAGAGATATGGCGCGTGGCTGTTTCCCCCCAAGGCATTCCATGGGGAATTTTTGGGACGGAAGTCCCTTGTGCCCAGACCAGGGGTTTTAAAAACTGCTCCGAGAGGATTTGCCGGGTCAGCTATAGTTTTTAAAACTGCTGGGTCATTTTTGTTGTTGTTGTTGTTGTTAGTTGTACGTGTTACTGTACACCTAGCCCATGTGGTTTGGGGACATTAAGGTTTCTGAGTAGAAAAGATAAACATTTTCCATCCTACCCAAGCACCTAATTTATTAAACGGTCATTTGACCTAAGCCAGTGAACACTTGGATGAGAACCAGAGTGGAAACAGTTTAGCGCTAGCAACACACCATCTAGCAGACCCGGGGAGCATTGCTGCAACCTTATGGTGCAGGACACTGCAGATGACCCAACATCTGCAGACCCAACCCTGCAGTGTGACCCTTACACAAACTTCGCAGATATCCTCCGAGGCAGGACACTGCAGATGACCCAACATCTGCAGACCCAACCCTGCAGTGTGACCCTTACACAAACTTCGCAGATATCCTTCGAGGCCCTGCTCTGAGCTGGGAGGTTGGCCTAGCAGGGTGTTCCCTGAGGAGTTGGAATCTTCTGGGGTGTGGTAAGGACCCGAGCCAGGTCCAGGGGCCTCCCGCAGTCCCTGAGGCCCAAGGCAGCCCCAGAGCTACAGCTTTCCCTGAGCAACTGATGGTTCAGGGGCAGCTCAAGGAGGAAGGAAAGTGAGGAAGGGCATGTGTGCTGGTGGAAGGAGAGGAGACTGTGGGTCTTCTTGAACTTGACCTGCAAACATTTCCTGAGGACCACTGTATGGACTTGGCATTGCACTGGGGTGTACAGACAAGATGTTCCCTTTTAGTTAGCAAACAAAAGACAGGCTGTAGAGTTGCTACAGGATCTTTTGCATAAAAACCTAGTGGGGGAAGGGCAGCCAGCCTGGAGAGAAAAGGGGGACAGCTGGCATGCCACCAAGCGAGGTCCTGACTAGCTCCCCTGAGGAGGGGAAAGGACATTTTCAGGAGCATCATTCGGGTCCTTGGTCCTTCTGATCCCAGGTGTTTGGGTTCTTGGGGACAGAGCTGGCATCGTTCCACTCTGTCCTTAGTCTTGCTGTGTGTGTAGCTGCACCTAGCATGCATGGTGCCCGCCACCTGGGCTAAGTGCCTTCTCCAGCCTCCTGCAAGCCTCCCAAGGCCCCCCCCAAACTGTGTGATACTCTGTCCTATAACCTTTGCCTTCTGCTCTGTGGTTCACCTTTTGAGTCTTACACCTCTTGAGCAAATCACATCCAGCAATGAATATGAACCGTGCTTTACCAGTTTGTCGGGCTTAATATTGTGTAAGCAATTAGCCTGGGGTTCAAGGAGTCTAAGGAGAATCTCTAGTTCTGTTCAGGAGCGTGGGAAGCTAAGAGCGCTTGTGTTTTCTGCAGGTGCTACCGCAGCCCTCGAGGAGGGGAATGGTTGTATAGGCTAGCTCTGACGATACTGTTTTTTTGGGTAACCCATTTTTCTTCCTGGATGCTATAGGGTACTTACTTTTTCCTCAGATGAGTGATCTGGGTTTGCTTATATATTCACACAGAGTCTCTCTGTGTCTTTTCAATCAGCAATTTCAAGTCTTTAGCTCAGGAAATCTTAATTTCTCCAATTCACTTGTCCTGTCTGTTCTGAATATATTGGGTGTCAGGACATAAGACACATGTCAATATTGCATTCAAACAAGCTTAAAATTGAAGTGATGCTTATGTTAGAAAATTCAGAAAATACAGAGGAATTCAAGGAGAAAAATAAGGTTGCCTGTAATTCCATCGCTTAGAGATAAAGCTGACAATATATTGGTGCAACTTTTTCCCATCTTTCATTGTTCTTATTAAATTTTTGATCATGTTTTCTAAGCAATAAAGATTTCCACCACCACCCCCCCCCCACACACACACACACAGCATCTTGTAACCTTTTGGCACTTACCGTAATTAGTATTTTTTTCTGGCTTAATGGAAACACTTCATCAAAATGACTTCTAGTGACTATTTCCTATGCCATGGGCCAGACCATCCTCCTGGCACCTGGTCTGTGTGGTATAGAGGATGAAGCACCCAGGAAGGGCACACTCTCATTCCCTGATGCTGTCTCATATGTGGTTTCCATCAGCCACACCACCATATCCCTCTGACCCTCCATGTTCTTGCCTGTGAAATAAGGATAATAGTAACAGCTTTGAAGTTTTAAAAAAAGGCATTTAGCATAAGATTAGGAACTATTAGAAACACTTTTATCAGGAACTATAAGAAGCCCTTTTATGTTACATCTAAGCTGGAAAAGTCAACAGGAAAGAGACAGCAAATTGCCCTGGCCATTATAGCACCAAAGAAATGCTGGCTTCTCAACAGTCTTGGGCCAGCCCTGTCATCAAACGTGTCCCCCGTTCCTGGTTGCCTTATAGATGCCAAGGTTTGCAGTTTCCATGTGTAATAAAAACAACTTGATGAAAGGCGAATCCCGTTTCAGAAAGAAAATAAAACAGGGAAAACATAACATGCAGGCAAAGTATCAAATTTAATCTCACACTTAATCTGATAAGTTAGCCAATAGACTCTCTGTGTTGATCCCTGGACCTGACTCTTTGGTGTCCTTTAGTTTGTTGCCATAACAGAAAGCAGATTCATAACACGTTACCAGAATAAGGAACTTTTTAGTCCAAGTGCTTTATGCTTCATACTTTCTCTTAAAGATGGCTGCCACCTTAAGGAATTTTCAGCTTCCAGTTTTCTTCTCACAGAGGGCTAACAGTCGTTTCCCACAGTTCCTATGGAAGGGTGATTTTGAGTGCTTGGTAGACCAAGATACTCTGTAGGTATTTACAACAAGAGATATCAGCACAGTCTTCATAACACTGGTCTGATGGTAAGAGTGGAGTTCTTTTTTCGGTGAGGGATAAAATTCTGCCCGTTGGGATTCAAAGTTAGTGTTTCATATTGTCAACATCTATTGTAAATGTTCATCTCTTAGTGCTGATCTGCAATGAGCTTTTATGTATTTTATCTTTGAAAATGCAAATATGGGTGTCAGCCCACATGCATGTGATTTTATTTGAGCATATTCATCACTTGGAAGGCACTTAGGGAATTCTGTTGGAGTCTTTTGATATCTGCCTTTTATATGTTATTACATTGCAGGTTAGTATCTTCCTTTTGAAGATTGGATGGCAACTCCTCAGTTACACCATTAAATGGATTTTGAAATATGGAAATCTGGGTTCTCAGACGCACTGTAGTTTAATCCTGGAGTTTATATCCACTGCAAAGTTATGTAATAATGGAGATCTCACTCCTTTCAATTTTAGTAGCATAGAAGTTACATAAAGTGGGTTGACACGACTTGTGATTTGAGCAATGTTAATTGTCGTCAAAGCAGCTTTCACACAATGCAAATTTTGCACATCAGTGCTGTTTTGTCTTGTAATTTCAGGTTGAATTTATCGGGATATATGATCAAGTCTGTACAAAAGGTGCTTTCCAAGGCCCTTCAGAACTCAGTAATGGCAGCGGAGGATGATTCTTGTTCAGAAAGATCTCAGCTCTGAGCTCAAAATAATGTGATAAAACTTTACTAAGCCATCAGATGGGTGTGTGATAAGGCAAATCAGCTTATCTCTGACCAAAAGTTACAGTACTAATGGTGGTTATGGCTTTGAGGGGACTGTCACGTTCACTGATGACACTCTTGGTTTCATCACATGAAACAGATTTTCTGCAAAGGACCTGCTGACGCAAGGAATAACTTCAAACTCCTTACATTTTTATAAGCATTGAATGTGTGTGGTTTGTTTGTTTTTCTGTTCTAGACATTTTTTCCACCATCCACTGTACTATCTTAGCAGATTCCATTTTGGGTCTACTAAATTCATGTTTTCTCAACTTATTTGAAAATATTCTCACCTGTAGTCTTTCCACACAGACAGTTTAGAAATTCTTCAGTCACTTCAACCTTGGCATTGACTCCCTGAATAAACAAACAACTGAGCAGTATCAGTAACATCCATAGACTATTTTTGAGTTGAAGTCTCACACTGCAGCCTAGTCCTGCTAGGCTCAGGCGATCCTTCCTTCTCAGCCTTCCAGGTAGCTGGAACTACAGGTGCACGCCACCACACCCAGCTACTTTTTAAATTTATTGTAGAGATGAGGTCTGGCCAAGTTGCCCATGCTAGTCTCGAACCCCTAGGCTCAGGCAGTCCTCTTGCCTCTGCCTCCCAAAATGCTGGAATTACAGGTGTGAGCCACTGTGCTGGGCATACGCCTTGGGTTTTTTTTTTTTTTTTTTTAGTCAGAGTCTCACTCTGTCTCCCAGACTGGAGTACAGTAGCTCTCTCATGGCCACCGTAGCCTTGACCTGCTGGACTCAGACAATTCTTCTGTTTCAGCCTTCCAAGTAGCTGAAACTACGGGTGCTTGCTACTGTGCCTGGCATATTTTTATTGTAGAAACGAGAGCTCACCAAGTTGCCCAGGCTGGTCTCAAACCCCTGAGCTCAGGCAGTCCTTTCTCCTCAGCCTCCCAAAGTCCTGGGATTGCAGACTTGAGCCACTGTACCCGGCCCACATACCTTGTTTTTGACTGTTGATACTGCTTCCAGTGCTCTTAACTCCTCAAGCAACTGTTCTCACTGAAAGTCTGATGGTCTTCAGCAAATGTACATCCTCTGGACATATCTGTGTGGATGCTGCAGTTAATTAACACAACATGGCAATCCAGCCTTCCTTGCTTCACTGACCAATGAGACACCTGATAACTTACTTGGTCGTAGCCTCATTTTTATTTCTATTTCTGCTGCAATGAGCTGCCATCTTAAATTTCCTGACTTTTCTGATCGTTGCTTCTCTGCAAGTCAGGAACATTGTGTTGAGTGCCGAGTCTGGTGATACCAACCTCTGTTCTTTCGACATAGCTCTTGTGTCATTGCATACTAAAGAATGCTTTGCCATCTGATCTGGCAACAAAACGTGACATTCAGAGGCAGTTTTTCTTGTTTTGACATGATGGGTGTGCACTGATAACGTGTGGCATTTGAAACGCTGTTGAGTTGAAGCTGTGTCGCCGATTTGCAGAGCGCAGAAAGCATGCAGCGTTTCCAGATTGCCACGAGAGCCACCACTGTCAATATGTGAGGAAATTATGGCTGCATCCCTGCAAGACTTCATCTGTGCACGCTGAAATTGGATATGCATATAATTTGTATAGATCATCAAATATATGATTTTGATTTTCTTTTCAAATATTTAGAAACATAGAAACCATTCTTAGGTCACAGGAAACTGGGTCTGGCCCCAGGGCTGTGGCTTGCCGGCACGCAATCTGGACACACATTACTGTCACAGACATAGAGCGTTAGTGGCAGGAGGAAAAGCAGCAGAAAACAGAGCAGGAAAGGGCTCCAGTTTCACCTTACAAGGTGTCGGCTGTTGTTTGCCTGCTCGGAATTCAGCCTCAAGCTGCCAGAAGCCTAGTTGGGAGAGACGGACGAAAAGTTTGCTCCACATGCTCACCATACCCAGTGGAGTCTTCCACATACACAGCACGCTTTCTTAGAGCTGCTGCTTTAATACATCACACATCTAGTACTTATAGTCTGTGACATCCGACACAGAAATGTCTTTCAGCCATTTTCTTTTGTATACTGTGTATTTCAAGCTTCCTGATTTTTTGCCCTCCTCTTTTTTGACCTTGCCTTCCTATTATCACATGTTGAATTGAGAATGGAGGTGGTTCCACAGCCCCAACCTGTCATTACATGAGCACTCCGTGTTTTATTTATTTTTTATTTTATTTTTGAGTCGGAGTCTCACTCTGTCACCCAAGCTGGAGGGCAGTGGCACGCTCCCGGCCACTGCAGCTTGACCTGCTGGGCTCAGGCGATCCTTCTGCTTCAGCCTTCCAAGTAGCTGGAACTACAGGCACACACCACCATACCCGGCTAATTTTTTGATTTATTGTAGAGATGAGGTCTTGCCAAGTTGCCCAGGCTGTTCTCGAACCCTCAGGATTATAGGCATGAGCCACCACGCCCAGCCCACTCTGTATTTTAGCAAACATCTTTCTACATCAATTCTTTTTATTTATTTTATTTTATTTTTATTTATTTTATTTTTTTAGAGACAGTGTCTTGCTCTGTCACCCAGACTGGAGTGCAGGGGTGTGATCATAGCCCACTGCAGCTTCAAACTGATGGGCTCAAGCAGTCCTCCTGCCTCAGCTTCCCAAGTACGTAGGACTACAGGTACATGTCCCCGCACCTGGCTAAGACAGTCTTGCTATGTTGCCTATGCTGGTCTCGAACTCCTAGCCTCAAGCGATCTTCCCACCTCAGCCTCCCAAAACACTGGGATTACAGGCATGAGCTGCTGCACCTGGCCCAGTTATTATTTTCTGCTCTTTTTTCTGTATCTCTTCAAACTCAGAATTCTGACTCTCGCAGCTCTGTCCTGCAGGTTGCCTATAAGAATCTTGAGACCATAACTCTCAGTGAAGCTTTCTCTCAGCCTTTTCATACCGATGTTCCTTTTTCCCTTTGCCATGTTGAGACACCCCTAAGCTGACTTCAGAAGTGATGCTGCCTGTTCTGGGTGCTTTCTCATCTGTGTTCTCAGGAGTAGAGGGAGAACCACTCCATCTTCGGCCGTGGTCTCTGCTGCTGTCTAACTCAAGGCCTCTGGGCTGGTTGAGAAATGTGGGATGGGGAAAGGGGAGCACCAATGCTGATCACCACAAGTCTCACTGGTCCAGGAAACACACACGTATCCCTGTCAGAACCAAGTTCTACTTGTTCCACGGGGGATGTTGGCGGTGCAAACATTCGCAGTGTTCCTGCATGCCAGACGTCAGCCCCGTCTGCCCTAATCTGAATCAGGTTTCCAAGGCGCAGAGAGAAATGGCTGGGACTCGTTGCTCCTGTTCAGGTGCTTGCCAGCACTACAGCTTCTGGGTAAATAACTACCTCGCTGACGACGCAACGTCCAAATTAATACTTCATGTCCAGCAAGTGCTTTGCTCTGAACCTGTATGAAATGGTCTTTAGGGACCTGGCCTGAACAATATGACAGCCTTGAAGACTGCTTTTGATTTATGTGACTTTTCCCAAGAAGTTGAGTGAGACAGTTGGGAAGAGAATACCTTGAGGATGTATAGCCAACATTATGTTACCATTATTATGCTATTACTATTTCAGGCTTCCTAGGTTTTTATGAATATGTGATTATTAATATCGGAATATAAATTATTAATAACTATAGTTTCACCCTAAAGTAGATGACTAAAATGCAAGCAAATTATAAGTTTTTAGATTTTTCCTACTGGCTGGACACAGTGGCTCATGCCTGTAATCCTAGCACTTTGGGAGGCCAAGGTGGGTGGATTGCTTGCCCTGAAGTTGGAGACCAGACTGGGCAACATAGCAAGACTTCGTCTCTACAAAAGTAAAAATTTAAAAAATGTGCCAAGTGTGGTGGTACATGCCTGTATTCCCAGCTACTCAGAAGACTGAGGAGGAAGGATTCCCTGAGCCCAGGAAATGGGAATGCAGTGAGCCATGATCATGCCACCACACTCCAGGCTGGATGACAGAGTGAAATCCTGACACACACACACACACACACACACACACACACAATTTTCTGCTGTATTAAGGTATAATTTACAAATAAAAAAATTCACTCATTTTAAAGTCTATAGTTTGATGAATGTTGGTGATTGTATGTAGTTGTGTAATCATTACCCAAATCAAAAGATAGGACAGTTATATTCCTCTTACAAAAAACTCCCCTCATATCTCTGTAGTGAATTTCCTTCCTGACTCTACTTTTGCCGTTTCTGGATTCCATAAGTCCAAATTCAGTTTCACAATCAAAATTTAGAGTAGTAATATTCCCCTAAAAGCTTCCCTCAGGCCTCTTTGCAGTTAATCCCCTCCCCTGAGTCTAGTTTTGTCTTTCGTGGAATTTCATAAGTCTAATAAATTCAAATTTTTATTGCTACAGTGCTATTCAGGTGGTCTTCTTGAGTCAGTTTTGGTCATCTATGTCTTTCAAGGACACATTGACTATTTCATCATGTTGTCAAATTTATTGATTTAAAGTTGTTCATAGTAGTTCCTCATTATCTGCTTAAGGTCTGTAGGACATGTAGTGATGTCCTCTCTTTTACTGTAGTATACATTGATATTAAAGAGAAAATCCACAGACAAAACAAAATTTTGCATTCTCTTTTTTTTGTAAATTTCAAATGCATTGTCCATTCATTTTCTCTCTTCAAAACTTCTGGAGGGTGCACCCAAGCCAGTGTGGCATAACCGAAGAACATGATCATTGAATTACCCAGATTTCCATTTAAATGCAACCACTAACTAGCCTTGTGACTGAGTCTTAATTTCATCCTCTGTCAAGTGTGGGTAACAGTGCGTCTTGCCCACTTACCTGGGAGGCTTTGCAGAGGATGGTGCTCAATGAACAGGAGTTGTAGTCATGGCAATGGAGGATATGATGGCTTGCTGCATATCCTGCTGTTTAGACTAGAATGAGTTGCTGGTTTTAGGGTGATGGAAATTTTGAGTGCTTCTTGAAGTCTCCAGTTTTCTCTAACTCACTGTACAAGAGGAACTCCCCAAAAATGGAATTATTTGGGGGAGGGCGGACCCTTGTAGTACAGGCTTCCTCCACTAGCTAAGTATTCTAGAAACCCATCAGCATCAGTGTACCAGCTAGCATTGTTGAAATAGACTGCATTTGACTTAAGTGAAATTTTTTTTTTGGAAATTCTTTCCATGCATTTGCCCTTTTCATTATGCGTGATTTACAAGCACACCTGCCCGCCCTGTGCTGAGCATTCAGCAGTTTTTGACCCAAAGTGGCATGACCTCTGTGCCCCACCCTCCCTGGTCACCCTATCTCACCCCGAGCAACTTTTTTTGTTTCCCAGATGAAAAGAGTCCTCAAAGGGAAACGTTTTGCCAGTGCAGAAGAAGTGAATCAAAAAAATGTCAGAAGCACTAAAAGCCATCAAAATTGACAAGTTCAAAAACTGAGCAGTGGAAAAAGAACCCCAGTAGGTGTATCAAACAGTACTTCGGAGAGTACTTTGAAGGTGACTGAGGTTTAAACATGTCAAGATTTTTTAATAAATGCAATCCAGGCTTTTTTGGGTCCCCCAAAAAAGTATTGTTTCACATTCTGTAGAAGTCGAGCCTTGAGTTTGTACAGTGTAGTGAACATTATTGAAATATGCTTGACTCTTTATTTAGTAACTATCTACATAGTTGTAGTAAATCAATACGCGCGTTACTAAGGATGACGTTTGTACAAGGAAGCAAGATTTATGGCATTTAGGGAAGAGTCACAGAGGTGATAGTCTTTAAAAACAATTTTAAAAAATACATTTCTGTTTCTTGTCTCTGAAGGACCTTAATTTACCCATTCCTGATTCGAGGAGGAAAACCCATGCCTCTGTATTCCTCTGTGCTGGCATTCATGTTCTGCACTTACAACGGCTATTTGCAAAGCAGGTACTTGAGCCAGTATGCAGTGTACACTGATGCCTGGGTCACAGATCCCCGCTTCCTAGTAGGTGAGTGTCCACAGCTATGAACTGCACCTGGTTCACATCTTCGCTTTTGGTTTCCCATCCCAGTAATTTCTGGTTACACAGTCTAAACTTCTGGAGAGAACAAAGAAGCTGTGATGGCCCATGAGCTTCCCGGGAGAGAGAGAGCAGCAGGAGGTCCACAGCCAGCCGGAGGGAGTCAAAGTGTCCCAGCACAGCTTGGGGCTGGAGGTGACGCAGGCACTGGGCGCCTTCGCCCACACAGGCACTGGTGCGCAGATGCCTGTTCGGGCCAAGAGCCTAAAAATAGCATCGTGCTCCAGCAGAATGAGCAGGGATGAACATGGAGGCAGTTTCGCCACTCATTAGCCAGTAATCTAAGACAGGCCCCAAACCCCCTGCGGTTTCTTCTGTGACATGAGAGAAAGCTGGACCAGCTTATCTTCCCGCAACGCAGTTTGACTTTTATGATCCTTTGAGCTTGAATAAACTTTTAGGTTTGTGAGGTTGTCGAATATTTTTAAATTTGTGTCCATTAATGTGAATTAATGTACATTTTCAAAGTCTAGTTGTAGCCTGACAAGTTCTGAGCAAAAACAACGATAAGACATTAGCAATCAAAAATACTTGCAAAAGCATTAAAAATGCAAAAGTATGGGAATCTTACATCTAAGGAATGTTCATCTGTGTGTCTATTTAGTCTGTCCTAGCATTTAGAAATTACAGCATATCCAGATGAACCTTCCCCTATAGTAGCATGCCAAGAATCCAAAATCGGTCCATCACATTTTCAAACTACCCTGCAGTGCTTCGCCTTAAGCTATGTGACGTGACCTTACACTTCATTTTGCTTTTTATCCATGTGTACCATTTGCATGAATTTACAATAGTAGAAACAACTAACACTTGCTTAGTCCTTTGCTGCTGACAGAGTACCTTCACGTTTCTCAGTCATGTTTTTTTCTGTGAATTAGTCACATTTTTTTCTGTGAATTAGGATCGTATTCCCAGGGCCGCACCCTCATCATACCTGAGAATTGTTAAAATGAGAAACCTGTTCATCTTCTATAAAAGGAGAGTTGGCTGAGAAAATGTTGCCAGATCCTTTTCTTGCCCCATAAATCTATGCCTCTATGAAATGCTTGACTAAATTATTCTTATTGTATGAAACCCCCAGGTGTCTTCCTGATTTTTGACTACTTTATTTTCTTCTGCCCTACTTATCAGAAGGGAAAATGTGCTTTCGCATTCCCGTGAGCAGCACAGGCTCTATGCCTCCTTGTGTTCTCTGAGGCAGCAATGATGCCCTTTTCAGTTGAGATGTGAGAGGTTGGAAGAGTTAAAGAGCTGCCCAGGGTCTAGATGCAGCAAACACAGGGCAGCAAGCTCAACCCCTCACCACACTGACTGCCCAAAAAACGAGGAACAAAGAATAAGGGCAAGGAAGATTCTTTTTTTTATTTTTAGCTAAAAAAAAATAGGCTTTAAATGTTTACTTGAGATTCTCATGGGAATCATTTTTGTGGTGAACAACAACAACAAAAATCCTTTTGGTCTGAGATTTATATTATTTAAAGTAGCCGTGTAGAAGGATCACATCACCAAGAGATGCCTGACAAGCTAGTCTAAACCGTAAGACTCTGGCTGGGCGCAGTAATCCCAGCACCTTGGGAGGCCGAGGTGAGAGGATTGCCTGAGCGCAGGAGTTGGAGACCAGCTTGGACAACGAAGTGAGACCCTGTCTCTACAAAAAAAAAAAAATTAGAAAAGTTAGCTGGGCATGATGGTATACGCCTGTAGTCCTAGCTACTCAGGAGGCTGAGGAGGAAGGATTACCTGAGCCCAGGATTACCTGAGGCTGCAGTGAACTGTGATCATGCCACTGTACTCCAGCCTGCATGACAGAGTAAGACTTCAACTCAAAATAATTAATAAATAAAATATAAAACACCAATAAATTGTATACAAACCTCTTGGCTTCTCTGCAATCAATCAGAAGAATTTGGAAATGAAAAAATATGCCAACTGGAAAACAGACTACGTTACCTTTGGTGTGTTATATTTATTTGATAGTGTTTATTGTTTTTATAGTGAGACAAACATGAAATTACATGAATAATTATGTTCACTATAGTTACTGTGAAGTACAAGGCAAATAAGAATACATTTCTAACAAGACTTTCATAACAGCAAAGTAATTAATCTTTTAACTACTAAAAGACTTTATACAAAGATTTTAAGATTCCTACGAAAGGAATTAAATATTTAGATGAACACAAATACTAGTTTCCTTTTGATCTAAAGAAATAAAGTAGCTTCTCTCATAGAGGAACAATCAAGTGGGCATGTTATTTAGGCAACATAATTTTTTCTAGAACCTCCTAATGGAAACAAGTCACCCAGGGGTGATATACTGAAATCCAGAAAAGGTAGTACATCAACTATAAATGTTATAGTAGTACATCAACTATAAATCCAATAAGTGACTAACAAAACCTGTTACAAAATTTGACAGGAACTGCTCAGGGAAAAAAAAAAAGCTGCTTACAGTGGTGAAATCAGAAGGAAGAATCTTAAACCCCTTGCTGTAGACCAGACGGCTTTCCATGGCCTTGTTCTAACTGTGAAACGTTATTCAGTGTCACCAAACTGATGCATAATTAATAATAATGATACCCAAACGTACATTTCCTTGATATTGAATTGAATGCTGCTATTAAGTACCATCTACCTTTCACATTTTTTTCCTAATATCTCAGAACAATCAAGTTAACCTCTTTTTATCAGTATTCCTTTTCTAAAATACTGTTTTGGGATTTTGACTTTTCTCATTGAAATTAATCGATGTGTTACTGAGAAATCTCCCTTAAGTGATGAAGAGTTGTAAGAATGAGGGAGGAAGCCTGTGGGTGGGGGGGCGCTGTGAGTTTCTGGGGTGAACCACAAAGCCGGCCATTAGAGATTCTCATCAGGTGCCGAGGAGGAGGAAGTGGCTGGCGAATCCTGATTGATGAGCTAGCTGGAAATCAGTGGTGGGGGAAGCGTGGATGTGCACTGTTTGCTCAAACAAGCTTGGAAAGAAAAGAGCAGAGGACCAGAGACGGGCTCCTAGAACTGCCACCCTTTCAGCGGCCTGTGAACACTGGTGACGCGAGCACCACTCCTCTCCTGAGCTATACCAGGGAGAGGGCACCATTGCCTTGTGCAGATTTTGTGATAAATCAGAGGAGTGAGTGTGTCTGGTGAGGCCGACTCCCTAATGCCAGCTCCTTGGAAGGAGCCTTGTGCGAGAGTCATAAGTCATGTTTCTATCCACTCCTGTCTCCCAGAAGCATAGACTGTGGCTATCAGGTCAAAGTGTTTCGAATAGATTATTGTATTAGTATTAGAAAAGCAAAGCCCCGTTTGGCATGCCTGACAACAGCGCTTAGTGGGTTTTGCTACCCGTGATGGCTAATGTGTTGTATAACAGCATTACATCATGCCATTCAGTCAGGCGTGGGCTCCTAATTAGATTTTGTAGTTCATTAACCATAATAATCTTTTTTTTTAGGTTTCGTCTTGTGGTTAATGGGCATGCTGATAAACATCCATTCAGATCATATCCTGAGAAATCTCAGAAAACCGGGGGAGACTGGATACAGAATACCAACAGGTATGGCCTGGGAGTGAAGGATTTATTTTAAAATTGCATCGTGTGAAGTCTTGCTGTTTTTAACAAGTAGCAGCATAGTATTGATCAGCTGTAAGTTTTTAGCATGAGTCACTATTATTAACAGCAGCTGCCATTATTATTGTTTTAAAAGAAGAAATAACAAATGAACCAAATTCTAGCTAACTGGGTGATTATTAAACAAAGCGGAAACTTCAGTTATATGTGTTTGGAAAGAGAAACTAAGAACATACAGTTTTCGAGGCGTGTCTGACCCCTCTGTTTCTAGCAATATAATGGAATAGGTAGATATCTGGACTGACCCTCCCTCTGAAAATAATGTAAAATGCCAACTGGAATTTTTTGAAAATCTTTTAAAACGTATCAGTGTACTATCAAGAAAGGAAGTAATCTTCAGGGGACAAAATCTGAGTGGTAAAATCTGGAGAGTGTCTTATGAGAATTTGTGACTGGGAGCTGAGCCCTGTGGTGATTTACAGCCCAGATTTGTATTGCATGGATGGTCTGAAAAATCTTAAGCCATGAGTTAACTTCCACATGGCCTTTGAATGGTAGTGGACTCACCTAACCCCACCCCGAAGGGGTTTGCCTTCAAGTTGAGCCTCAAAGAACCCAGTGGGCCACACTCCACAGAAAAAGAGGCATACTCAAAAGCTGTGGACACAGGGAAGTACAGCACCATCAGTGAGGGCATAATTACATAGCATGAATAATTTGAGATCTTAAGATGAACAGAAACAGATTATAAAATGAGTACCTAAAATGCTTTTTTTATTTATTTTTTTTATTTTTTTTTTAAATTTTTTTTTGAGTTGGAGTCTCACTCTGTCGCCCAGACTGGAGTGCAGTGGCCGCTCCCGGCCACCGCAGCCTCGACCTGCTGGGCTCCGGCGATCCTTCCACCTCAGCCTTCTGAGTAGCTGGAATCACAGGCGCGTGCTACCACGCCCGGCTGATTTTTTGATTTATTGAGAGATGAGGTCTCGATGCCCAGGCGGGTCTCGAACCCACAGGCTCAGGCAATCCACTCACCTCAGCCTCCCAAAGGCGCGAGATTACAGGCTGAGCCACCAAGCCCGGCTAAAATGCTTTTTTTTAAAAAAAAAAAAAGTTGTTTCTTTTTTTCTGAGTCGGAGTCTTACTCCATCACCCAGGCTGGAGTGCAGTGACACACTCATGGCCACCCCAGCGTTGACCTGTTGGGCTCCGGTGATCCTTCTGCCTCAGCCTTCCAAGTAGCTGGAACTACAGGTGCAGGCCACCATACCCGGTTAATTTTTTTTTTTTTAATTGTAGAGATGGAGTCTTGCCAAGTTGCCCAGGCTGGTCTCAAACACACAGGCTCAGGCAATCCACTCACCTCGGCCTCCCGAAGTGCTGGGATTATAGAAAATGCTTTTTTTTTT
>NW_007245665.1:43689-56709 GCF_000164805.1 Carlito syrichta | reverse complement strand
TGGGTTCGAGACCAGCCTGGGCAATTTGGTGAGACCTCGTCTCTACAATAAATCAAAAAATTTAGCTGGGTGTGGTAACGCGCTCCTGTAGTTCTAACTACTTAGAACACTGAGGTGGAAGGGTCACCAGAGCCTGGCAGGTTGACACGCTGGGGTGGCTGTGAGTGTGCCACTGCACTCCAGCCTGAGTGACAGAGTGAGACTCCACCTCAAAAAAAAGAGAGGATTGCAATTATGGGTAAAGGAGTAATGTACTATAAAAAGGACCAAACAGATATGAAAAGGAAACCAGCAGAGCTTCTAGAAATAAAAAAATACTATAGATAAATCTAAAACTTTAATGGAGAAAGTGTGTGATATCACTTAGTTTGAACTCCTTTCACCTAAGTTTCTAGATACCGTATAAGAATTGCAGCAAGCCAAAAAACCTACAAATCTCAAACTGCTTAAACGGTGGCCCTAAAAACCTGAAATCAGCAAGACTACCTCCAGAAGTCACAATATTGTAATGGAGTGGCAGAGCAGACATGGCCACGTCCTAGGTGGGCTGCAGATAACCCGTTTCTTCCATCCAAGTGTTAACCAGACCCGGACCTGCTTAACATGTAAGATTAGGCCAGATCAAAATTCTTTATTTCAATTGTTAAATTAAAAGGCTCACAAGCCCTCCCCCTCAAAAAAAAGAAACACAGAAAACATGTTAGAAAATAGAAATGAAAGAGCAAAGAGAATGAAACCGAAGAGATGGTTTGCAGTGATAGCTGGAGAAGGAGGCAAGGGAGATTCACTGGCAGCACGTTTAAGTCTGTGCAGGAGAAATCCAAAGCATCGGAACGGATCCTGTTTTTAAAACTAGTTCAGCTTGGTGTGCTGGCTCATGCCCATAATCCTAGTACTTTGGGAGGCCGAGGTGGGAGCGTTGCTTGAGCCCAGGAGTTTGAGACCATCCTAGGCAACATAGCAAAACCTTGTCTCTACAAAATAAATAAATCAATTAGCTGGTGGCATGTACCTGTAGTCCCAGCCTTTCCAGAGGGTGAGATGGAAAACTTGGCTGAGCCCAGGTGCAAGTTATAGTCAGCCGTGATTGTGCCACTACACTCTGGCCTGGGTGACAGAGTGAAAGATTCCAATTCAATCAATAAAATAAGATAAGATAAAATAGTCAAGGAAGCTTTTGTGAGGTACAACAGGAGACAAGCCCAGCATTTGAAACAGCCCATTATGTACCTGCCCGGGAAAATGTACGGGACACAGTCGACAGCGGGACTCCTCTATGCAGGGAACACATGTAGACTCTTGAGGGCAGCATTCAGTGCCTTGGTCTGAGGCAGTGCCAGCTCAGGGCATTTATACTCGAATGTATTTATGGTTTCTGAGATACAGGGGTGCCATCTCCAGCCAGTATCCGTGCCCAGAACTCTGTTAGTAGTGGTGGCATTGCTGATCAGAGTTCAAGGGACAGATGACAGAAGGAGCAGTTAAGATGACCCTTGTCGGCTGGGCTCGGTGGTTCAGCCTGCAATCCCAGCACTTTGGGAGATCGAGGCGAGTGGATTACCTGAGCCCGCGGGTTCGAGACCCACCCACGCAACGTGGCAAGACCTTGTCTCTACAATAAATCAAAAATTAGCCGTGTGTGGTAGCACACGCCTGTAGTTCCGGCTACTTGGAAGGCTGAGGCAGAAGGATCGCCGGAGCCCAACAGGTCGAGTCTGTGGTGGCCAGGAGCATGCCACTGCACTCTAGTCTGGGCGACAGAGTGAGACTCCAACTCAAAAAAAAAAAAAAAGATGCTCCTTGTCAGGGCACACAGACTGAGCTAGGGTAAGGACAGGCACCGTGGGCCGTGTCACAACTACAGCTTGTTGTTTTGTAAGGTGGTGTCCCTAAGCCACCTCTGTCTTAAGGGAACATCTTTTTTTAAAGTTTTTTTTTTTTTTGCATTTTATTTTAGACTCAAGGGGTACGTGTGCACGTTTGTTTTACAGGTATGTTGCTCAATGGTGAGGTTTGGGCTTCTGTTGAGTGTGCCGCCCAAGAGGTGAGCATGGTACCCAATGGGTGGTTTTTCAACCCTGTCTCCTCCCTCCCTCCCCTCCTTTAGGCGTCCCCAGTGTTTATTCTAAGGGGACATCTTTTAGCAGATTGGTGTCTACAGGTGTTCTTAACTAATTACACTATCTCCAGCCCATCTATGTGGTCCCCCAAACATACGTTCCCCATTCTGGATACTTGGAGGGAAGCTTCGCTGACCAGGATATGAACACAAAGGTGCCTGTCTGTGATCCCAGCCTCTGCTCCAGCATTTGTAGGGCAGGGTGCAAACGTCCTTCCACCTCTAGGACTCCATACCCCAGGGCTCTGATGAAATCCTGATGTTAATTACATAATTCTGTAGAAACTGATGCAGTTACACAAATAGGTGACTAGGCGTGTGTATGGGGGACCCAAAGAAAACCGGAATTATCTTTTGGAGGGCAGGCCCCTTGTAGCACAGGCTTCTCCCACTAGGTAAGTATTCTAGGAACCCCTTGGTTTTTATCTGGAAGTTTTAACAAGGTTATGTCACGATTTACAGAAGCAATGCCCCAATTTGTGGCAGACAAGTGACTGGTTCTTCCACCATAACAATGCACCTGCCCACACTGTGATGAGTGTTCAGCAGTTTTTGACCAAAAAAGGCATGACCCCTGTGCCCCGCCCTCTCTGTTTACCTGATCTCTCCCTGTGCAGCTTTTTTTTGTTGTTTGCTTTCCCATATGAGAAAAGTCCTGAAAGGGAAACGTTTTGCTAATGTAGAAGAGATTAAACAAAAACAGCAGAAGCACTAAAAGGCATCAAAATTGACAGGTTCAAAAACTGTTTTGAACAATGAAAAAAGTGTCTTGAGAGGTGTACTGAATCAAACAAGAGTACACCTCTAGATGTGCTGGAGTGTTTGCTGAGATTGATTGCATGACTCGAGGTAATCCCTTTTTAAAAAAATTGTTCTACTGAGCCCAACATGGCAGCTCACTTCTATGGTCCCAGCATTTTGAGAGGTCGAGGCGAGAGGATTGCTTGAACCCAGGAGTTCAAGACCAGCCTGGACAGCATAGCAAGACCTCATCTCTACAAAACATACAAAAATTAGCCTTGCATGGTGGCATGCCTGTAGTCCTACCTACATGGGAGACTGAGGCAGAAGGATCAACTGAGTCCAGGAGGTCGAGGCTGTGGTGAGCCATGATCGTGCCACTGCACTCCAACCTGGGTGACAGAACGAGACTCTGTCTCATAATAAATAAAGAAATAAATACAAGAAAAAATTGTTCTGTCCTATGCCCACAGAACATTCTCAGCTCTGCAGACAGAGTGGCCTAGGAGAACTGGAGCAGGTCACACCAGACCTCTCTAGAACGCCCTCGAGTTGGCCCCCTTCACCAGCTGCAAACAGGCTGATTGCAAACCTCAAGCCTGAGGTTGCGACCCCTCTCTGTCATGTCCTTGGAGTGCGCCAGCCATTGCTCTAGCCCTTAGGATCTTTGCTGCAACCCTTCCCCTGCCTGGAGTGCCCCCGCCCCCAATACCTGCTGGCCGACCCTCACCTGCAATCTTGGATCCATCCTCGCCTTCCTGTGAGGCCCATTCCCAGACACTGCCCATGCCGATGACCTCCTCCCTGCCCTGCCCTGCCCTGTGCGTCACCCACATGTTGTGTGCCCTCTTTGTTCATTTCAAGGGAGCTTGTGGGCTAGATGTGGAGGGGGCCTGGCCCATAGTACAGACTGGCATTTGTGAAGATTTGTCTGAGAATGAGTCTATGCTTGAAAGTGAGTATTTTCTTCGATTGTTGATCCATTATATTTCACCAGTTCATTGTCAGTTCTGTATGCTCTATGCTGGGTTAGGTTTTATCAGCATGACCCATTAACTAGCAAGTGGCATTTTTAAAGCCTTCCACTATAACTGTAGGCGTGTACGTTCAGATACATGGAGGTATGGAGGCCTGGCATGGCAGCTCACGCCTGTAATCCCAGCGTTGTGCAAGGATCCCTTGAGACCAGGAATTCAAGACGAGCCTGGGCAACACAGTGAGACCCTGCTTCTACAAAAAGTCTTTATAATTTTAAAAAATAAGTATTGATAATAGATATACAGTGTAGTTGACTGTCGGAACTTGTAATGTTAAACATGTCTCATTGATTAATATTCTATAAAGATTACATTTTTCCATAGTTGAATTGACGTTCTCCAAGTAAGTATTCACTACTATCTCTGAAGTCAGTGTTTCATCAGGTATCATTTTGTAGGAGATGCATTCCTTTGGTTTCTATTTTCACATAGGAGGCTTATTTGAATACGTCTCTGCAGCCAACTACTTTGGAGAAATCATTGAATGGTGTGGCTATGCACTGGCCAGCTGGTCTATCCAGGGTGGGGCTTTTGCCCTGTGCACATTTTGTTTTTTACTCGGCAGAGCAAAGGAGCATCATACGTAAGTTATAAAATACTCTTTAACAGTTTTACTTTGTTCCTTGGTTTTATTATAACAATTTTCAAGTTAGATTAACATTTTTGAAATGTTAATATTCCTTTAAATTGCTGAATTCCAGTTTGCCCTATGCTTTAGCTAAACTAGTACAAAACCAAGTAAATAGCTGCAGAATAACCCAGTTACTGGGTCCACCTGGCCACAGTTGTTTTCTACACCAACTTCTAAGCCTCTGTATTTATGCTGCTGGAGTCAGTAGTCAAGTTAAATACCTAACCAAGGATTCAGGGATCTGAATTGGAAACACTGATTAAAACTGAGGCTAGTCTATTCACAATAGCAAAAGCATGGAACCAACTGTGCTGCCCATCAAAGCTGGACTGGATTAAAAAAATGTGGTACATGTACACAATGGAATATCATGCAGCCATAAAGAAGGACAAACACATGGACTTCGCAGCAACTTGGATGGATTTAGAGTTGATCACACTCAGTGATCTCTCACAGGTACAAAGAACAGAGTACCATATGTTCTCACTCATCAGCGGACCTTGAACAATTGTCACAACACTCTAAGAAAGGGATTGGCAGTGGTGGGAAACTGTCAGAGGCGGAGGGGTGGGAGTGGCAGTGGAGGGAAACTGCTAGGAGAGGGAGGGGCATGCCTCATCAACAAGGGTACCTGCATAATCAAGGTTTATATACTTAGCCCTGAATTGTACCCTACATCTTTATAATAAAAAAATTAAAAAAACAGACTGGGCACAGTGACTCATGCCTGTAATCCTAGCACTTCAGGAGGCCAAGGCAGAAAGATTGCTTGAGCCCAGGAGATCAAGAGTAGCCTGGGCAACATAGCGAGAACTTGACTCTACATAAAAATTAAAAAATTTGCCGTGCATGGTAGCGCGTGCCTGCAGCCCCAGCTATTCAGGAGACTGAGGTGGAAGGATTGCCTGAGCTCAGGAGGCCGAGGCTGCAGTGAGCCATGATTGTGCCACTGCCCTCCCGCCAATGACAGAGTGAGACTCTGACTCAAAAAAAAAAAAGAAAAACTGAGAATACTGACTGAGCAGTGGCAGGATGGTGAGTGTTACAGTTGGAAGAAGTCCCAAGGTTGAAGGTAAATTCCAGAGTCAGGTGGCACTTGCAGAACACAGGCACACGAGCACTCTCTGGCTCTGAGCCTGGGGTCCCAGTGGGGGGAAGGGGGGCTGCAGAGGCTCTGTGCACCCCCTGGCATGGCATCGTTTTCCAGAGCATGGGTCCTCAGCTTTCATCTGATCCCCAAAAGGCCTTGCGATCCATTTGGCCAAAAAACTCGTAAAAAAATCAAAGGATGTCAAAGTCGAAATGAATTTAGAGAACATCTTTCTAATCCCGTAGATGAAGAGACTGAGGTTCAAGGTACAGAGTCTGAGACCAGTCAGGAGTCTTGCCGCATTGACTAGTTTGCCATCACCTTGAAAAACAGATTCGGGGTGTCTTTGAGACACTGTGGTTGATGGTGCTAATGATTTAGAAAAATGAGGACACACAAGACTGTGTTTCTGAAATGCTCCCGTATTCTCAGCCCCCGTTCATAGACTTACATACAAAAAACGAGACTTGTGAACGCTGGCCAGTGTTTCCTCAGCTGTTCAACAGCAGCAGTGACAAGTCCATCCAGGGAAGACTTAGGTAGAAGAAACTGGAATGCTGAGCTGTTTGTGAGTCATAAAAACAACAACCATTTTGAAGAATAATTTGAGGAATTATTTCAGACTCCGCATAATCCGAATGTGATGAAGTGGGCATCTCTTTCTTAGGCATTAGTCAGCTTTCCTCAGAGAGGCAGAAGGACATTAATTCAGCCTCAACAATAATAAAATCAAGGCCAAAAATCTTTGTCCAACCCTGTTCAGCGTCACGTGAGTGACAGCTTTAATTCTAGGGACAGAAAAAGGAATGAGAAGAATAATAGGAATGGTGCTACTTGGAGGCCCTATTAAAAAATACACATATGATTACATCTTTATTAGAGTATGGTTTTTTGAGATGGATTTGTGATTTCAGTGATGAGGTGAGAAAAACATAACCACGTAAGAAGGTATATTTTATTCCTATCTAATGGTTTCTGTAAAATAAACGGAAGCTTTTTGGTGAACATACATCGATTGCGTGAGAACATTCTGACCTAACAGGTGTTCTTCACAACATTGCGAGGAGCCCAGCCCTGCTGGACAGCACTTGGTGGGGGTCTTCAGGTATCCTCAGACAGTCCCCACACCTCCCAATTTGAAGCTCTCCAGCTATTGTCTACTCTGCCCTTGCCATTTTAGGGCCCAGGTATCCCTCTTCCAGGGGCAGTTTCTGGAAGAGAGGGGCTCCCTCCCCATCTCCCTGTGGGGTTCCAGTGCTGCCAGATTGTGGGAAGCTCTCAGTAAGTGCCAAGAGACCTGGCTCCCTACCAGGCCTGGGAAGACTTTCAGGGACCAGCGGGAAACGTGTTTAGGATGCCATCACGCGCCTCACACCGGCTGCTGCTCTTGGCTGTGTTGTGTGATGGGCGCTCTTGTCCCATGAGGCATCATGGAGGCACACGACTGGAAAGGCATCTGTCACTGGGGCCTTGTGCCGGGGGCAGTGATGCCTGACCCAGCAGTCCTGACTGACTTCTCAGGTTTTTTCTCATTACATGCCTTTGCGAGTGCACAGAACAGCATATGCAAGTGAATACAGAGGTTCAGTAGGTTATAATTCTCTCTTTGTGGACTGCAGTGTTAAACGTATCTAAGACCAGCAGAATTTTGCCAGCTCACTCCGTTTGTTGTAGTCATGTGTTTCTGCCATACTGACAAATGGCTCCTGGCTTTCTGTCATGATTTTAGTCTGTTTATCACTTTTTGTGCTTCTAGAAACTCCCTTTTTCTGAATATTTCCCCATCTTGTCTAATTATTTTTAATTAGTCACCACCTTCTCCAACCAGCTATTACCCCAAAACGAATGAGTGTTGGGTTGATATAGTTTACAACAAAACCTAAAATCATGTTTGTTTTGAGCACAGGGATGAATTATGGAAACACCAAACCACATTTCCCCGGATTTTACTGAGTCCTTATTAAGAGCTGTCTGAGAGCCCCCTGGCACACAGCTGGTGCCCCCTCTGCAGGCCCTGGCCCGGGCTGGTAGTTCTCCACTGGAGGTAGAGAAAACTGTGTGTCCCCAGAAGACGTTCAGGAAACCCTGTGGGTCCTGCTCCTCTGGTCTGTTTCTCCCCCGGGGTCTGGAAGGATGGCTCTATCCTGTGCTGATCAGCACGGTATCAGATGCCAGTCATTTTTCTTCTCAGTGGAAAGGTGAATTACATGGGTTGGTTCTTCTGACTCACACTTCATGATTGGATGTAGCTATTCACGATGTAGGCAAAATGAAGCTATATGTATTAAATGCCAAAGTGTTTATTGCTGATTTTAAAAACTCAGTATTCTTTTATAGTTTAAAAAAATGCCACTTTTGTAAGCCATCTGCTAAGTGACCCAACTTTTCCTTTTTGTTTTTTCTTATTTTAGGTGGTACCACAAGAGGTTTGAAGATTATCCAAAGTTCAGAAAAATTATAATTCCATTTTTGTTTTAAGTGCATTGTCAATGAAATGGTCTTCAACTTGAAGCTTTTCAATGATGTTTCTCTAGACTTTATACATAAATTACATTTCTGTAATTTTCCTGCTTCTTCTCGTTTTCAAGTTGTGCTCTAGGAATTTTTTCCCTGGCAAATTTGTAAGCTGCATAATGAGAAACCAATCAGGCCATTGTTTTGTTAAACTCTGGTGTGTCTACATGGCTCTTTGAGCTGTGGTCGCCATGTTTCCTGGTTTTGACCCCTTCCCCTGCCTTGGGGAGGTGAAGTTTTTCTCTCTCTTGCTCTTTCTAATTTGCTTTCTAAATAAACTATACTTTTCAATCTAAAAAAAAAAAAAAAGGAAACTAATCACCTTGCACCACATAACAGGTCAGGAATTTGAAACTCTGGGTAATTACTGCTGACTGTTTCTTTAATTTCACGTTTATCTCTTTTGACTGCATATCTGGTTTTGTGTACAAAACCAGAATTCACAGTTGTCTGTGATGACCTCTACTGAATGAGAAATGTCACTGTTTGCTCTACAGCCCCCACAGTGCCTCTTTCAAGGTCAATCGAAGTGTCGCCCTTCCCCCAGGGAGTGGGTTCTGATGTAGAAGTCTCTCTTGCTGTACTAGGCTGGAGGGCCCTGGGGTGCCCACTGTGCAGTTGTGGCCCCCACTGTCAGGTGCTCGGGGGTAGAGAAGGAAGCCCCTCAAGGCCTGTCCTCAGCAAAAGCACGCGGTGCTTGTTCCAGTCTGGCTCATCTGGTGACGTCACTTGGCAGGGTGGGCTGCTGGTGGCAGTTTGCAGACTGTTCACTGGAATGGTCTTTCCTCCAAATTCCTTTCCAGAGAGCCTTTGTTCATGTTCTCTGTGTCAGATGCAGGATGTGAAGTGACCCCAACTCTCCTTTCAGCCTCATCCTGACCCAACACGTGGGCTCTGGCAAGCGTCCCTTGAGCTCAAATGTTTGCTCAGTGGCGCCAGGGGAATGGGTTTGTTCCCTCAAATTCAGACCTCCCACACTTTGGTTGAGGTCTTGGAGACTTTTTCCTTCCCCAAAGACCTCCTCCATCCAGACCTGGAAGGGACCTTCCCTACTGACTTTGAGTTTGGTGGGGAAGAGGGGTCCTTCTCAGTCAGACTTGGCTGGTATGTAGGTTTTGTGGAGACACTCACTCTAAGGGCGCTTGAAGGGATACCTTTCTCAGGTCAGTGCCATGGGCAACCCGTTTTAAGTTTTCCCCTGCTGAGCAGCTGTCTTCTTGTGCTCCAGCTGGCTTTTTGAGCAAAAACTATGGTCCAGGAAATTGTAATTGGCTAGGTGTCTGGGCAAAAATTACCCAGAATAATCATAAACTTTTTTGGCCAAAATGGGGCACCTTTGAAATCCCAAACTGGCCTATCTGCACTCACAACCAGAACAAAGAAAATGCTGAGCTTCCTAGAGACCACAGGAAGGATGCCCTTTTCAACTGGCGCCTTGAAATAGTGTCTAAAGGGAGTCATAGACTTCCATTGTCCCTTAGTGAAAACAATTCCAAATTGAGTGAGCGCCTCAATGCAACAGATGAGCATGTGCGAGGCTGAAGCCAGAGTGTCGAGATGGCTTTGAAGGGCCTTCCCACCACACTGGCCTCTACCCTACCTGTCTCCTGCACCCTCCTGGCCTCCCTTCACTCCCTCCTTCCTCTTTCGCTCTCTCACCTGGTTATTTTGAAAAGGTTTCTAGATTTTCCTGGACTCGACTATGTGTTTTCTTGTGGAATCCTGGGATGAAACCCTGTGATTTTGGGTTCCTTTGGCATCCAATGGGCATACATGGCAGTAATAAAATGTGCTATTTATGTAAAGATGCTGAGGAGAAGCCTTGGGCCAGGACACTGAGTGTCATCACCGTTCTGTGAACATCTGAGGAATACGTCATCATGCCCTTCCTGTGGGGCTAGCCGCCTCTGTCACTGCTGCGTCATTCCTGGCTGGAGACAGAGGGGTGGATACGGAGAGATTGTTTACTTTATGATCCACCCATGGTGCTGGATGAGGAACCCTCCAAAACATACCTGAAGCAGGCTGCCTTCGCCGGGCCCTGGGCACCTGATCTGCTGGCTCCACCCCTCCCCAGCTTACCTTCCGAGGCAGGGGCCTCCTCCCCTCTTGAGTTTTCATAAGTCACCTGTATTCTCTGCATTCATAGCTTTCAGAGTCTCTTTCAGTTTTCAAATTGGCACAGAGAACTTGTTATGATGTGCTGTGCTTCACTTTAACGAAAAGCAATGTTTATGCAGGAGTTTTGTTGTGAAATGAACTTGAGCCCTTTTTCTGGCCCAACAATGGCCTGAAATCCTAAGAGAATCAATGGTTTAGTTCTCCTTGGGAAACCTAAAAAGCGTGATTTCATCTTGATGGATTGGGGCCCCTGTGATCTGGAAGGTGTACCTGGTCAGGGGAAAAGTGCTTGTCTGAGATCCAGAGAAACTCATGTGAACTTAACTTCTGTTTGTGCCTGGTGGTTGGTTTGTTTTGAGTAGGGATCTCACTCTTGCCCAGGCTGGAGTATATAGTGGCACAATCACAATTCAACACAGTCTCGACCTCCTAGGCTCAGGTGATCCTTCTGCCTCAGCTTCAGGAGTAACTGGGACTGCAGGCACATACCACCATGCCCCGCTAATTTTTTAAATTTTTTTGTAGAGGCAAGATCTTGCTATGTAGCTTAGGCTGGTTTCAAAGTCCTGAGCTCAAATGATCCTCCTGCCTCGACCTCCCAAAATGCTGGGATTATAAGCGTGAGCCACCGCACTCAGCCTGTCTTATTTGAACAACCCATATATACAGAAATCTGGGTGAACTCAAGATTTGATGGGCTGCTACTGCTTCACTGGTATACATTGGATGAGTGATTACCATAAGAAGAATTCCTGGTCGATCTTATATCTCACTGCCTTCTGTTTTCTAAAACTGTTGTCTCACTAAATTGTGCTATTTATCATAATTTAAGGAGATTAATAAAATTACAATTAGAAGTCCAGTCATCTTGTTGATCTTTGTTAATCTACTGTCTCAATACTTGTATCTTGAAGTTCAGACAGTCACGTCAGTATCCTCAATCCTGCTATCACCTGTGTCTTTGTGTCAAGAATTCTCTCACCTCTCAGCAGAGCATGACAGCCTTCTCTTCTAAATCTTGTGCATTTTTGAAAAGGCTATTTTTAGGTATTTTATACTTTGTTGTGGATGAGAATGTGTTTTCTAATACATTTTTTAACCAGAATAAACCAAAACTGTTGATGCGTATTTGCCACTTCCAGCCATGCTGTAAAATTATCTTATGAATTCCAACTTTCATTTTGCTATTCTCAGGATTTCTGAGAATACAGTTGTCATCGTTTGCAAATATCTAAATTTATATTTTGCAATATTTGAAGTGTTACTTTTGCTATTGTTTGCTTCTTATATTAACAAGAACGTCAACAATATTGAATAATAGGTTATTGGCAACATTCTCATGTGATTTTAGCAGGAATGCCTTATTTATAGCCTTTTAAAAATTTCTGACATAGTTATTGATCTGCTTTCTACTTTAGCTGTTGGGATATTTTCTTTGCTTTTTTAAAAAATAATTTATTTTGGTCTTTAGATTTTCAAGTATAAATTTCACATACAGAGCAGAAAGAGAAAGAGGGAATAACAACAGGTATAGAGATGGAAAATTATGAGACTACGTCTGCTTTGACATTCTAATCTCTCTCATGGGTTGTTTTCGGCATTCGGAGTACTTTACTTCTAAGTAACACTGACCATGTTTCCTTAAGTTTAATAATTATTCTAAATAATCTCCAGTTGTATTTTACTTCTAAGTAACACTGACCATGTTTCCTTAAGTTTAATAATTATTCTAAATAATCTCCAGTTGTGCTTGTTAAATTTTATTTGATCTAAATATTTGTCAAGGAAATAATACATATTCAGGATGATGCTTTTTATTTTTCAGCCATGTGGGGGATTCTATTTAAAGTTTTTTTTTTTTTCTGCTTCTCATGTGTGGATATAGTAGAGATTATCTTCTGTGAAATTTCTCCTTTGTGGATTTTGAGTATTCCTTTGCAGTCTAAAAACTGATCATCTTTCATAACAACAACAAGACCGCTTTTTAAGATTTATCCTGTTTGTTTTTTGTTAATTTAAACATATATTAGTTATGTCATTAACCTTCTCTGCAACTTTATTTTTCTTAGCTAATTTTCACAGCTGATTTTCCTTCTCATCGCTTTTGATTTGCTTTGTTGCTGTGGCTTGGCAAAATTTTCCACCTCATAGTTTGTACCTGTTGTCAAGACAGAATAATCTTCCCGTTGAATGTTTCACGACTTGGATTCTACTTCAATAAGAATATTGCTAAGTTGCTTTTTTTGCTGTTGATAAACTTACCTGGTATTTCTTGCCTGTCTTCTCATTGGAATGTTTTAATGTCACTTGTTATCTGTCACAACATAATAGACTTTGCCACTTGATAAAGCAGCTCAGATTCCTTTACTAATTGCTACATTGGAATGTTTTTTTTCTTTTATCATGTTTTCTGTTTTTCTTTTTGCAACTTCTTCTATTTACCAGCTACAGTAATTTGAAAAGAAGACTTCCTTTTGGTTAAAAAAAGAAAAAACACTGATTGGGAATGGCTTTTGCCATTTTTTTAGAAGTACCCCTGAGAGCTTCCAGTTAAATCCGATGAACTGAACTTGTGCTTTTACTTCTCTTCTCCCTCCCCTCCCTATCTTGACCCCTGTCGAAATCATCCACCGTAGTGAAATTCAGGGGTAGGCAGGCGTGGTGGCTCATGCCTGTAATCCCAGCACTTTGGGAGGCTGAGTTGTTCGAGACCAGCCTGGGCAAGATATCAAGACCTTGTCTTTTTTTTTTTTTTTTTTTTTTTTTT